>NW_025959052.1:0-22917 GCF_023159225.1 Perognathus longimembris pacificus | reverse complement strand
TACAGTAAGCATACCAGGAAGTACTTAATTTATTAAGCTACTGCTTTTCTTAATCTCAGTGGAGATATTTACTGATAAACAGCTACCTACGCAGCATGTTCATGTCGTTCCTAAATGAGCTTTTATCTCTCTCCCCTCACCACAAATCAGATTCTTCTGAGGAGTTCCAATACATTATCCTTTCCCCTGTGTAATTACCTTAACAAGCTCCAGCTGTTTTTATTCTCAGAAGTTTTACTCCCTGATATACAGCTGCCTACCCCCTTCGTAAGTGCAGGTCCTAAATGAGCTTTTTTCTCTGTTCCCTCACCACAATCCAGATTCTTTTGGGGAGTTACCAGTACAGTAACCATACCAGGAAGTACTTAATTTATTAAGCTACTGCTTTTCTTAATCTCAGTGGAGATATTTACTGATAAACAGCTACCTACGCAGCATGTTCATGTCGTTCCTAAATGAGCTTATATCTCTCTCCCCTCACCACAAATCAGATTCTTCTGAGGAGTTCCCAGTACATTATCCTTTCCCCTGTGTAATTACCTTAACAAGCTTCAGCTGATTTTATTCTCAGAAGGTTTACTCCCTGATATACAAATGCCTACCCCCTTCGTAAGGGCAGGTCCTAAATGAGCTTTTTTCTCTGTTCCCTCACCACAATCCAGATTCTTTTGGGGAGTTACCAGTACAGTAACCATACCAGGAAGTACTTAATTTATTAAGCTACTGCTTTTTTAAATCTCAGTGGAGATATTTACTGATAAACAGCTCCGTACGCAGCATGTTCATGTCGTTCCTAAATGAGCTTTTATCTCTCTCCCCTCACCACAAATCAGATTCTTCTGAGGAGTTCCCAGTACATTATCCTTTCCCCTGTGTAATTACCTTAACAAGCTCCAGCTGTTTTTATTCTCAGAAGTTTTACTCCCTGATATACAGCTGCCTACCCCCTTCGTAAGTGGAGGTCCTAAATGAGCTTTTTTCTCTGTTCCCTCACCACAATCCAGATTCTTTTGGGGAGTTGCCAGTACAGTAACCATACCAGGAAGTACTTAATTTATTAAGCTACTGCTTTTCTTAATCTCAGTGGAGATATTTACTGATAAACAGCTACCTACGCAGCATGTTCATGTCGTTCCTAAATGAGCTTTTATCTCTCTCCCCTCCCCACAAAGCAGATTCTTCTGAGGGGTTCCCAGTACATTATCCTTTCCCCCGTGTAATTCCCTTAACAAGCTCCAGCTGTTTTTATTCTCACATGGTTTACTCCCTGATATACAGCTGCCTACCCCCTTCGAAAGTGCAGGTCCTAAATGAGCTTTTTTCTCTGTTCCCTCACCACAATCCAGATTCTTTTGGGGAGTTACCAGTACAGTAACCATACCAGGAAGTACTTAATTTATTAAGCTACTGCTTTTCTTAATCTCAGTGGAGATATTTACTGATAAACAGCTACCTACGCAGCATGTTCATGTCGTTCCTGAATGAGCTTTTATCTCTCTCCCCTCACCACAAATCAGATTCTTCTGAATTGTTCCCAGAACATTATCCTTTCCCCTGTGTAATTACCTTAACAAGCTCCAGCTGTTTTTATTCTCAGAAGGTTTACTCCCTGATATACAGTTGCCTACACCCTTCGTAAGTGCAGGTCCTAAATTAGCTTTTTTCTCTGTTCCCTCACCACAATCCAGATTCTTTTGGGGAGTTACCAGTACAGTAACCATACCAGGAAGTACTTAATTTATTAAGCTACTGCTTTTCATAATCTCAGTGGAGTTATTTACTGATAAACAGCTACCTACGCAGCATGTTCATGTCGTTCCTAAATGAGCTTTTATCTCTCTCCCCTCACCACAAATCAGATTCTTCTGAGGAGTTCCCAGTACATTATCCTTTCCCCTGTGTAATTACCTTAACAAGCTCCAGCTGTTTATATTCTCAGAAGGTTTACTCCCGGATATACAACTGCCTACCCCCTTCGTAAGTGCAGGTCCTAAATGAGCTTTTTTCTCTCTTCCCTCACCACAATCCAGATTCTTTTGGGGAGTTACCAGTACAGTAACCATATCAGGAAGTACTTAATTTATTAAGCTACTGCTTTTCTTAATCTCAGTGGAGATATTTACTGATAAAGAGCTACTTAGGCAGCATGATCATGTCGTTCCTAAATGAGCTTTTATCTCTCTCCCCTCACCACAAATCAGATTCTTCTGAGGAGTTCCCAGGACATTATCCTTTCCCCTGTGTAATTACCTTAACAAGCTCCAGCTGTTTTTATTCTCAAAAGGTTTACTCCCTGATATACTGCTGCCTACCCCCTTCGTAAGTGCAGGTCTTAAATGAGCTTTTTTCTCTCTTCCCTCACCACAATCCAGATTCTTTTGGGGAGTTACCAGTACAGTAAACATACCAGGAAGTACTTAATTTATTAAGCTACTGCTTTTCTTAATCTCAGTGGAGATATTTACTGATAAACAGCTACCTACGCAGCATGTTCATGTCGTTCCTAAGTGAGCTTTTATCTCTCTCCCCTCACCACAAATCAGATTCTTGTGAGGAGTTCCCAGTACATTATCCTTTCCCCTTTGTAATTACCTTAACAAGCTCTAGCTGTTTTTATTCTCAGAAGCGATACTCCCTGATATACAGCTGCCTACCACCTTCGTAAGTGCAGGTCCTAAATGAGCTTTTTTCTCTGTTCCCTCACCACAATCCAGATTCTTTTGGGGAGTTACCAGTACAGTAACCATACCAGGAAGTACTTAATTTATTAAGCTACTGCTTTTCTTAATCTCAGTGGAGATATTTACTGATAAACAGCTACCTACGCAGCATGTTCATGTCGTTCCTAAATGAGCTTTTATCCCTCTCCCCTCACCACAAATCAGATTCTTCTGAGGATTTCCCAGTACATTATCCTTTCCCCTATGTAATTACCTTAACAAGCTCCAACTGTTTTTATTCTCAGAAGTTTTACTCCCCTGATATACAGCTGCCTACCCCCTTCGTAAGTGCAGGTCCTAAATGAGCTTTTTTCTCTGTTCCCTCAACACAATCCAGATTCTTTTGGGGAGTTACCAGTACAGTAACCATACCAGGAAGTACTTAATTTATTAAGCTACTGCTTTTCTTAATCTCAGTGGAGATATTTACTGATAAACAGGTACCTACGCAGCATGTTCATGTCGTTCCTAAATGAGCTTTTATCTCTCTCCCCTCACCACAAATCAGATTCTTCTAAGGAGTTCCCAGTACATTATCCTTTCCCCTGCGTAATTGCCTTAACAAGCTCGAGCTGTTTATATTCTCAGAAGGTTTACTCCCTGATATAAAACTGCCTACCCCCTTCGTAAGTGCAGGTCCTAAATGAGCTTTTTTCTCTGTTCCGTCACCACAATCCAGATTCTTTTGGGGAGTTACCAGTACAGTAACCATACCAGGAAGTACTTAATTTATTAAGCTACTGCTTTTCTTAATCTCAGTGGAGATATTTACTGATAAACAGCTACATACGCAGCATGTTCATGTCTTTCCTAAATGAGCTTTTATCTCTCTCCCCTCACCACAAATCAGATTCTTCTGAGGAATTCCCAGTACATTATCCTTTCCCCTGTGTAATTACCTTAACAAGGTCCAGCTTTTTTTATTCTCAGAAGGTTTACTCCCTGATATACAGCTGCCTACCCCCTTCTTAAGTGCAGGTCCTAAATGACCTTTTTTCTCTGTTCCCTCACCACAATCCAGATTCTTTTGGGGAGTTACCAGTACAGTAACCGTACCAGGAAGTACTTAATTTATTAAGCTACTGCTTTTCTTAATCTCAGTGGAGATATTTACTGATAAACAGATACCTACGCAGCATGTTCATGTCGTTCCTAAATGAGCTTTTATCTCTCTCCCCTCACCACAAATCAGATTCTTCTGAGATGTTCCCAGTACATTATCCTTTCCCCTGTGTAATTACCTTAAAAAGCTCCAGCTGTTTTTATTCTCAGAAGGTTTACTCCCTGATATACAGCTGCCTACCCCCTTCGTAAGTGCAGGTCCTAAATGAGCTTCTTTCTCTGTTCCCTCACCACAATCCAGATTCTTTTGGGGAGTTACCAGTACAGTAACCATACCAGGAAATACTTAATTTATTAAGCTACTGCTTTTCTTAATCTCAGTGGAGATATTTACTGATAAACAGCTACCTACGCAGCATGTTCATGTCGTTCCTAAATGAGCTTTTATCTCTCTCCCCTCACCACAAATCAGATTCTTCTGAGGAGTTCCCAGTACATTATAATTTCCCCTGTATATTTACCTTAACAAGCTCCAGCTGTTTTTATTCTCAGAAGGTTTACTCCCTGATATACAGCTGCCTACCCCCTTCGTAAGTGCAGGTCCTAAATGAGAGTTTTTCTGCATTCCCTCACCACAATCCAGATTCTTTTGGGGAGTTACCAGTACAGTTCCCATACCAGGAAGTACTTAATTTATTAAGCTACTGCTTTTCTTAATCTCAGTGGAGATATTTACTGATAAACAGCTACCTACGCAGCATGTTCATGTCGTTCCTAAATGAGCTTTTATCTCTCTCCCCTCACCACAAATCAGATTCTTCTGAGGTGTTCCCAGTACATTATCATTTACCCTGTGTAATTACCTTAACAAGATCCAGCTGTTTTTATTCTCAGAAGGTTTACTCCCTGATATACAGCTGCCTACCCCCTTCGTAAGTGCAGGTCCTAAATAAGCTTTTTAATCTGTTCCCTCACCACAATCCAGATTCTTTTGGGGAGTTGCCAGTACAGTAACCATACCAGGAAGTACATAATTTATTAAGCTACTGCTTTTCTTAATCTCAGTGGAGATATTTACTGATAAACAGCTACCTACGCAGCATGTTCATGTCGTTCAGAAATGAGATTTTATCTCTCTCCCCTCAACACAAATCAGATTCTTCTGAGGAGTTCCCAGTACAATATCCTTTCCCCTGTGTAATTACCTTAACAAGCTCCAGCTGTTTTTATTCTCAGAAGGTTTACTCCCTGATATACAGCTGCCTACCCCCTTCGTAAGTGCAGGTCCTAAATGAGCTTTTTTCTCTTCCATCACCACAATCCAGATTCTTTTGGGGAGTTACTAGTACAGTAACCATACCAGGAAGTACTTAATTTATTAAGCTACTCTTTTTCTTAATCTCAGTGGAGATATTTACTGATAAACAGCTACCTACGCAGCATGTTCATGTCGTTGCTAAATGAGCTTTTATCTCTGTCCCCTCACCACAAATCAGATTCTTCTGAGGAGTTCCCAGTACATTATCCTTTAAAATTTGTAATTACCTTAACAATCTCCAGCTGTTTTTATTCTCAGAAGGTTTACTCCCTGATATACAGCTGCCTACCCCCTTCGCAAGTGCAGGTCCTAAATGAGCTTTTTTCTCTGTTCCTTGACCACAATCCAGATTCTTTTGGGGAGCTACCAGTACAGTAACCATACCAGGAAGTACTTAATTTATTAAGCTACTGCTTTTCTTAATCTCAGTGGAGATATTTACTGATAAACAACTACGTACGCAGAATGTTCATGTCGTTCCTAAATGAGCTTTTATCTCTCTCCGCTCACCACAAATCAGATTCTTCTGAGGAGTTCCCAGTACATTATCCTTTCCCCGGTGTAATTACCTTAACAAGCTCCAGCTGTTTTTATTCTCAGAAGGTTTACTCCCTGATATACAGCTGCCTACCCCCTTCGTAAGTGCAGGTCTTAATGAGCTTTTTTCTCTGTTCCCTCACCACAATCCAGATTCTTTTGGGGAGTTACCAGTACAGTAACCATACCAGGAAGTACTTAATTTATTAAGCTACTGCTTTTCTTAATCTCACTGGAGATATTTTCTGATAAACAGCTACGTACGCAGCATGTTCATGTCGTTCCTAAATGAGCATTTACCTCTCTCCCCTCACCACAAATCAGATTCTTCTGAGGAGTTCCCAGTACATTATGCTTTCCCCTGTGTAATTACCTTAACCAGCTCCAGTTGTTTTTATTCTCAGAAGGTTTCCTCCCTGATATACAGCTGCCTACCCCCTTCGTAAGTGCAGGTCCTAAATGAGCTTTTTTCTCTGTTCCCTCACCACAATCCAGATTCTTTTGGGGAGTTACCAGTACAGTAACCATACCCGGAAGTACTTAATTTATTAAGCTACTGCTTTTCTTAATCTCAGTGGAGATATTTACTGATAAACAGCTACCTACGCAGCATGTTCATGTCGTTCCTAAATGAGCTTATATCTCTCTCCCCTCACCACAAATCAGATTCTTCTGAGTGTTCCCAGTACATTATCATTTACCCTGTGTAATTACCTTAACAAGCTCCAGCTGTTTTTATTCTCAGAAGGTTTACTCCCTGATATACAGCTGCCTACCCCCTTCGTAAGTGCAGGTCCTAAATGAGCTTTTTAATCTGTTCCCTCACCACAATCCAGATTCTTTTGGGGAGTTGCCAGTACAGTAACCATACCAGGAAGTACATAATTTATTAAGCTACTGCTTTTCTTAATCTCAGTGGAGATATTTACTGATAAACAGCTACCTACGCAGCATGTTCATGTCGTGCAGAAATGAGATTTTATCTCTCTCCCCTCAACACAAATCAGATTCTTCTGAGGAGTTCCCAGTACAATATCCTTTCCCCTGTGTAATTACCTTAACAAGCTCCAGCTGTTTTTATTCTCAGAAGGTTTACTCCCTGATATACAGCTGCCTACCCCCTTCGTAAGTGCAGGTCCTAAATGAGCTTTTTTCTCTTCCATCACCACAATCCAGATTCTTTTGGGGAGTTACTAGTACAGTAACCATACCAGGAAGTACTTAATTTATTAAGCTACTCTTTTTCTTAATCTCAGTGGAGATATTTACTGATAAACAGCTACCTACGCAGCATGTTCATGTCGTTGCTAAATGAGGCTTTTATCTCTGTCCCCTCACCACAAATCAGATTCTTCTGAAGAGTTCCCAGTACATTATCCTTTAAAATTTGTAATTACCTTAACAATCTCCAGCTGTTTTTATTCTCAGAAGGTTTACTCCCTGATATACAGCTGCCTACCCCCTCGTAAGTGCAGGTCCTAAATGAGCTTTTTTCTCTGTTCCCTCACCACAATCCAGATTCTTTTGGGGAGTTGCCAGTACAGTAACCATACCAGGAAGTACATAATTTATTAAGCTACTGCTTTTCTTAATCTCACTGGAGATATTTTCTGATAAACAGCTACGTACGCAGCATGTTCATGTCGTTCCTAAATGAGCATTTACCTCTCTCCCCTCACCACAAATCAGATTCTTCTGAGGAGTTCCCAGTACATTATCCTTTCCCCTGTGTAATTACCTTAACAACTCCAGCTGTTTTTATTCTCAGAAGGTTTACTCCCTGATATACAGCTGCCTACCCCCTTCGAAAGTGCAGGTCCTAAATGAGATTTTTTCTCTGTTCCCTCACCACAATCCAGATTCTTTTGGGGAGTTACCATACAGTAACCTACCTGGAATTACTTAATTTATTAAGCTACTGCTTTTCTTAATCTCAGTGGAGATAATTACTGATAAACAGCTACCTACGCAGCATGTTCACGTCGTTCCTAAATGAGCTTTTATCTCTCTACCCTCACCACAAATCAGATTCTTCTGAGGAGTTCCCAGTACATTATCCGTTCCCCTGTGTAATTACCTTAACAAGCTCCAGCTGTTTTTATTCTCAGAAGGTTTAATCCCTGATATACAGCTGCCTACCTCCTTCGTAAGTGCAGGTCCTAAATGAGCTTTTTTCTCTGTTCCCTCACCACAATCCAGATTCTTTTGGGGAGTTACCAGTACAGTAACCATACCAGGAAGTACTTAATTTATTAAGCTACTGCTTTTCTTAATCTCAGTGGAGATATTTACTGATAAACAGCTACCTACGCAGCATGTTCATGTCGTTCCTAAATGAGCTTTTATCTCTCTCCCCTCACCACCAATCAGATTCTTCTGAGGAGTTCCCAGTACTTCATCTTTTCCCCTGTGTAATTACCTTAACAAGCTCCAGCTGTTTTTATTCTCAGAAGTTTACTCCCTGATATACAGCTGCCTACCCCCCTTTGTAAGTGCAGGTCCTAAATGAGCTTTTTTCTCTGTTCCCTCACCAAATTCCAGATTCTTTTGGGGAGTTACCAGTACAGTAACCATACCAGGAAGTACTTAATTTATTAAGCTACTGCTTTTCTTAATCTCAGTGGAGATATTTACTGATGAACAGCTACCTACGCAGAATGTTCATGTCGTTCCTAAATGAGCTTTTATCTCTCTCCCCTCACCACAAATCAGATTCTTCTGAGGAGTTCCCAGTACATTATCCTTTCCCCTGTGTAATTACCTTAACAAGCTCCAGCTGTTTTTATTCTCAGAAGGTTTACTCCCTGATATACAGCTGCCTACCCCCTTCGTAAGTGCAGGTCCTAAATGAGCTTTTTTCTCTGTTCCCTCACCACAATCCAGATTCTTTTGGGGAGTTACCAGTACAGTAACCATACCAGGAAGTACTTAATTTATTAAGCTACTGCTTTTCTTAATCTCACTGGAGATATTTTCTGATAAACAGCTACGTACGCAGCATGTTCATGTCGTTCCTAAATGAGCATTTACCTCTCTCCCCTCACCACAAATCAGATTCTTCTGAGGAGTTCCCAGTACATTATGCTTTCCCCTGTGTAATTACCTTAACCAGCTCCAGTTGTTTTTATTCTCAGAAGGTTTCCTCCCTGATATACAGCTGCCTACCCCCTTCGTAAGTGCAGGTCCTAAATGAGCTTTTTTCTCTGTTCCCTCACCACAATCCAGATTCTTTTGGGGAGTTACCAGTACAGTAACCATACCCGGAAGTACTTAATTTATTAAGCTACTGCTTTTCTTAATCTCAGTGGAGATATTTACTGATAAACAGCTACCTACGCAGCATGTTCATGTCGTTCCTAAATGAGCTTTTATCTCTCTCCCCTCACCACAAATCAGATTCTTCTGAGGAGTTCCCAGTACATTATCCTTTCCCCTGTGTAATTACCTTAACAAGCTCCGGCTGTTTTTATTCTCAGAAGGTTTACTCCCTGATATACAGCTGCCTACCCCCTTCGAAAGTGCAGGTTCTAAATGAGGTTTTTTCTCTGTTCCCCTCACCACAATCCAGATTCTTTTGGGGAGTTACCAGTACAGTAACCATACCAGGAAGTACTTAATTTATTAAGCTACTGCTTTTCTTAATCTCAGTGGAGATATTTACTGATAAACAGCTACCTACGCTGCATGTTCATGTCTTTCCTAAATGAGCTTTTATCTCTCTCCCCTCACCACAAATCAGATTCTTCTGAGGAGTTCCCAGTACATTATCCTTTCCCCTGTGTAATTACCTTAACAAGCTCCAGCTGTTTTTATTCTCAGAAGTTTTACTCCCTGATATACTGCTGCCTACTCCCTTCTTAAGTGCAGGTGCTAAATGAGCTTTTTTCTCTGTTCCCTCACCACAATCCAGATACCTTTTTGGAGTTTCCAGTACAGTAACAATACCAGGAAGTACTTAATTTATTAAGCTACTGCTTTTCTTAATCTCAGTGGAGATATTTACTGATAAACAGCTACCTACGCAGCATGTTCATGTCGTTCCTAAATGAGCTTTTATCTCTCTCCCCTCACCACAAATCAGATTCTTCTGAGGAGTTCCCAGTACTTTATCCTTTCCCCTGTGTAATTACCTTAACAAGCTCCAGCTGTTTTTATTCTAAGAAAGTTTACTCATTGATATACAGCTGCCTACCCCTTTCGTAAGTGCAGGTCCTAAATGAGCTTTTTTCTCTGTTCCCTCACCACAATCCCGATTCTTTTGGGGAGTTACCAGTACAGTAACCATACCAGGAAGTACATAATTTATTAAGCTACTGCTTTTCTTAATCTCAGTGGAGATATTTACTGATAAACAGCTACCTATGCAGCATGTTCATGTCGTTCCTAAATGAGCTTTTATCTCTCTCCCCTCACCAAAAATCAGATTCTTCTGAGGAGTTCCCAGTTTATTATCCTTTCCCCTGTGTAATTACCTTAACAAGCTCCAGCTGTTTTTATTCTCAGAAGGTTTACTCCCTGATATACAGCTGCCTACCCCCTTCGTAAGTGCAGGTCCTAAATGAGCTTTTTTCTCAGTTCCCTCACCACAATCCAGATTCTTTTGGGGAGTTACCAGTACAGTAACCGTACCAGGAAGTACTTAATTTATTAAGCTACTGCTTTTCTTAATCTCAGTGGAGATATTTACTGATAAACAGATACCTACGCAGCATGTTCATGTCGTTCCTAAATGAGCTTTTATCTCTCTCCCCCTCACCACAAATCAGATTCTTCTGAGGAGTTCCCAGTTTATTATCCTTTCCCCCTGTGCAATTACCTTATCAAGCTCCAGCTGTTTTTCTTCTCAGAAAGTTTACTCACTAATATAGAGCTGCCTACCCCCTTCGTAAGTGCAGGTCCTAAATGAGCTTTTTCCTCTGTTCCCTTACCACAATCCAGATTTTTTTGGGGAGTTACCAGTACAGTAACCATACCAGGAAGTACTTAATTTATTAAGCTACTGCTTTTCTTAATCTCAGTGGTGATATTCACTGATACACAGCTACGTACGCAGCATGTTCATGTCGTTCATAAATGAGCTTTTATCTCTCTCCCCTCACTACAAATCAGATTCTTCTGAGTAGTTCCCAGTACATTATCCTTTCCCCTGTGTAATTACCTTAAAAAGCTCCAGCTGTTTTTATTCTCAGAAGGTTTACTCCCTGATATACAGCTGCCTACCCCCTTCGTAAGTGCAGGTCCTAAATGAGCTTCTTTCTCTGTTCCCTCACCACAATCCAGATTCTTTTGGGGAGTTACCAGTACAGTAACCATACCAGGAAATACTTAATTTATTAAGCTACTGCTTTTCTTAATCTCAGTGGAGATATTTACTGATAAACAGCTACCTACGCAGCATGTTCATGTCGTTCCTAAATGAGCTTTTATCTCTCTCCCCTCACCACAAATCAGATTCTTCTGAGGAGTTCCCAGTACATTATCCTTTCCCCTGTGTATTTACCTTAACAAGCTCCAGCTGTTTTTATTCTCAGAAGGTTTACTCCCTGATATACAGCTGCCTACCCCCTTCGTAAGTGCAGGTCCTAAATGAGCTTTTTTTTTGCATTCCCTCACCAAAATAAAGATTCTTTTTGGGAGTTAGCAGTACAGTAACCATACCAGGAAGTACTTAATTTATTAAGCTACTGCTTTTCTTAATCTCAGTGGAGATATTTACTGATAAACAGCTACCTACGCTGCATGTTCATGTCGTTCCTAAATGAGCTTTTATCTCTCTCCCCTCACCACAAATCAGATTCTTCTGAGGAGTTCCCGGTACATTATAATTTCCCCTGAGTAATTACCTTAACAAGCTCCAGCTGTTTTTATTCTCAGAAGGTTTACTCGCTGATATACAGCTGCCTACCCGCTTCTTAAGTGCAGGTCCAAAATGAGCTTTTCTCTCTGTTCCCTCACCACAATCCAGATTCTTTTGGGGAGTTACCAGTACAGTATCCGTAGCAGGAAGTATTTAATTTATTAAGCTACTGCTTTTCTTAATCTCAGTGGAGATATTTACTGATAAGCAGCTACGTACGCAGAATGTTCATGTCGTTCCTAAATGAGCTTTTATCTCTCTCCGCTCACCACAAATCAGATTCGTCTGAGGAGTTCCCAGTACATTATCCTTTCTCCGGTGTAATTACCTTAACAAGCTCCAGCTGTTTTTATTCTCAGAAGGTTTACTCCCTGATATACAGCTGCCTATCCCCTTCGTAAGTGCAGGTCCTAAATGAGCTTTTTTCTCTGTTCCCTCACCACAATCCAGATTCTTTTGGGGAGTTACCAGTACATGAACCATACCAGGAAGTACTTAATTTATTAAGTTACTGCTTTTCTTAATCTCAGTGGAGATATTTACTGATAAACAGCTACCTACGCAGCATGTTCATGTCGTTCCTAAATGAGCTTTTATCTCTCTCCCCTCACCACAAATCAGATTCTTCTGAGGTGTTCCCAGTACATTACCATTTACCCTGTGTAATTACCATAACAAGCTCCAGCTGTTTTTATTCTCAGAAGGTTTACTCGCTGATATACAGCTGCCTACCCCCTTCGTTAGTGCAGGTCCTAAATGAGCTTTTTTCTCTATTCCCCCACCACAATCCAGATTCTTTAGGGGTGTTACCAGTACAGTAACCATACCAGGAAGTACTTAATTTATTAAGCTACTGCTTTTCTTAATCTCAGTGGAGATATTTACTGAAAAACAGCTACCTACGCAGCATGTTCATGTCGTTCCTAAATGAGCTTTTATCTCTCTCCCCTCACCATGAATGAGATTCTTCTGAGGAGTTCCCAGTACATTATCCTTTCCCCTGTGTAATTACCTTAACAAGCTCCAGCTGTTTTTATTCTCAGAAGGTTTACTCCCTGATATACAGCTGCCTACCCACTTCGTAAGTGCAGTTCCTAATTGAGCTTTTTTCTCTGTTCCCTCACCACAATCCAGATTCTTTTGGGGAGTTACCAGTACAGTAACCATACCAGGAAGTACTTAATTTATTAAGCTACTGCTTTTCTTAATCTCAGTGGAGATATTTACTGATAAACAGCTACCTACGCAGCATGTACATGTCGTTCCTAAATGAGCTTTTATCTCTCTCCCCTCACCACAAATCAGATTCTTCTGAGGAGTTCCCAGTACATTATCCTTTCCCCTGTGTAATTACCTTAACAAACTCCAGCTGTTTTTGTTCTCAGAAATTTACTCCCTGATATACAGCTGCCTACCCCCTTCGAAAGTGCAGGTCCTAAATGAGCCTTTTTGTCTGTTCCCTCACCACAATCCAGATTCTTTTGGGGAGTTATCAGTACAGTAACCATACCAGGAAGTGCTTAATTTATTAAGCTACTGCTTTTCTTAATCTCAGTGGAGATATTTACTGATAAACAGCTACCTACGCAGCATGTTCATGTCGTTCCTAAATGAGCTTTTATGTCTCTCACCTCACCACAAATCAGATTCTTCTGAATTGTTCCCAGTACATTATCCTTTCCCCTGTGTAATTACCTTATCAAGCTCCAGCTGTTTTTATTCTCAGAAGGTTTACTCCCTGATATACAGCTGCCTACCCCCTTCGTAAGTGCAGGTCCTAATTGAGCTTTTATCTCTTTTCCCTCACCACAATCCAGATTCTTTTGGGGAGTTACCAGTACAGTAACCATACCAGGAAGTACTTAATTTATTAAGCTACTGCTTTTCTTAATCTCAGTGGAGATATTTACTGATAAACAGCTACCTACGCAGCATGTTCATGTCGTTCCTAAATGAGCTTTTATCTCTCTCCCCTCACCACGAATCAGATTCTTATGAGGAGTTCCCAGTACATTATCCTTTCTCCTGTGTAATTACCTTAACAAGCTCCAGCTGTTTTTATTCTCAGATGGTTTACTCCCTGATATACAGCTGCCTACCCCCTTCGAAAGTGCAGGTTCTAAATGAGCTTTTTTCTCTGTTCCCTCACCACAATCCAGATTCTTTTGGGGAGTTACCAGTACAGTAACCATACCAGGAAGTACTTAATTTATTAAGCTACTGCTTTTCTTAATCTCAGTGGAGATATTTACTGATAAACAGCTACCTACGCAGCATGTTCATGTCGTTCCTAAATGAGCTTTTATCTCTCTCCCCTCACCACGAATCAGATTCTTCTGAGGAGTTCCCAGTACATTATCCTTTCCCCTGTGTAATTACCTTAACAAGCTCCAGCTGTTTTTATTCTCAGAAGGTTTACTCCCTGATATACAGCTGCCTACCCCCTTCGTAAGTGCAGGGTCCTAAATGAGCTTTTTTCTCTGTTCCCTCACCACAATCCAGATTCTTTTGGGGAGTTACCAGTACAGTATCCATACCAGGAAGTACTTAATTCATTAAGCTACTGCTTTTCTTAATCTCAGTGGAGATATTTACTGAAAAACAGCTACCTACGCAGCATGTTCATGTCGTTCCTAAATGAGCTTTTATCTCTCTCCCCTCACCAAAAATCAGATTCTTCTGAGGAGTTCCCAGTACATTATCCTTTCCCCTGTGTAATTATCTTAACAAGCTCCAGCTGTTTTTATTCTCAGAAGGTTTACTCCCTGATATACAGCTGCCTACCCACTTCGTAAGTGCAGTTCCTAATTGAGCTTTTTTCTCTGTTCCTTCAATACAATCCAGTTTCTTTTGGGGAGTTACCAGTACAGTAACCATACCAGGAAGTACTTAATTTATTAAGCTACTGCTTTTCTTAATCTCAGTGGAGATATTTACTGATAAACAGCTACCTACGCAGCATGTTCATGTCGTTCCTAAATGACCTTTTATCTCTCTCCCCTCACCACGAATCAGATTCTTCTGAGGATTTCCAAGTACATTATCCTTTCCCCTGTGTAATTACCTTAACAAGCTCCAGCTGTTTTTATTCTCAGAAGGTTTACTTCCTGATATACAGCTGCCTACCCCCTTCGTAAGTGCAGGTACTAAATGAGCTTTTTTCTCTGTTCCCTCACCACAATCCAGATTCTTTGGGGAGTTACCAGTACAGTAACCATACCAGGAAGTACTTAATTTATTAAGCTACTGCTTTTCTTAATCTCAGTGGAGATATTTACTGATAAACAGCTACCTACGCAGCATGTTCATGTCGTTCCTAAATGAGCTTTTATGTCTCTCACCTCACCATAAATCAGATTCTTCTGAATTGTTCCCAGTACATTATCCTTTCCCCTGTGTAATTACCTTATCAAGATCCAGCTGTTTTTATTCTCAGAAGGTTTACTCCCTGATATACAGCTGCCTACCCCCTTCGTAAGTGCAGGTCCTAATTGAGCTTTTATCTCTGTTCCCTCACCACAATCCAGATTCTTTTGGGGAGTTACCAGTACAGTAACCATACCAGGAAGTACTTAATTTATTAAGCTACTGATTTCTTAATCTCAGTGGAGATATTTACTGATAAACAGCTACCTACGCAGCATGTTCATGTCTTTCTTAAATGAGCTTTTATCTCTCTCCCCTCACCACGAATCACATTCTTCTGAGGAGTTCCCAGTACATTATCCTTTCCCCTGTGTAATTACCTTAACAAGCTCCAGCTGTTTTTATTCTCAGATGGTTTACTCCCTGATATACAGCTGCCTACCCCCTTTGAACGTGCAGGTTCTAAATGAGCTTTTTTCTCTGTTCCCTCACCACAATCCAGATTCTTTTGGGGAGTTACCAGTACAGTAACCATACCAGGAAGTACTTAATTTATTAAGCTACTGCTTTTCTTAATCTCACTGGAGATATTTACTGATAAACAGCTACCTACGCAGCATGTTCATGTCGTTCCTAAATGAGCTTTTATCTCTCTCCCCTCACCACGAATGAGATTCTTCTGAGGAGTTCCCAGTACATTATCCTTTCCCCTGTGTAATTACCTTAACAAGCTCCAGCTGTTTTTATTCTCAGAAGGTTTACTCCCTGATATACAGCTGCATACCCCCTTCGTAAGTGCAGGTCCTAAATGAGCTTTTTTCTCTGTTCCCTCACCACAATCCAGATTCTTTTGGGGAGTTACCAGTACAGTAACCATACCAGGAAGTACTTAATTTATTAAGCTACTGCTTTTCTTAATCTCAGTGGAGATATTTACTTATAAACAGCTACCTAAGCAGCATGTTCATGTCGTTCCTAAATGAGCTTTTATCTCTCTCCCCTCACCCACAAATCAGATTCTTCTGAGGAGTTCCCAGTACATTATCCTTTCCCCTGTGTAATTACCTTAACAAGCTCCAGCTGTTTTTATTCTCAGAAGGTTTACTCCCTGATATACAGCTGCCCTACCCACTTCGTAAGTGCAGTTCCTAATTGAGCTTTTTTCTCTGTTCCCCTCACCACAATCCAGATTCTTTTGGGGAGTTACCAGTACAGTAACCATACCAGGAAGTACTTAATTTATTAAGCTACTGCTTTTCTTAATCTCAGTGGAGATATTTACTGATAAACAGCTACCTACGCAGCATGTTCATGTCGTTCCTAAATGAGCTTTTATCTCTCTCCCCTCACCAAAAATCAGATTCTTCTGAGGAGTTCCCAGTACATTATCCTTTCCCCTGTGTAATTATCTTAACAAGCTCCAGCTGTTTTTATTCTCAGAAGGTTTACTCCCTGATATACAGCTGCCTACCCACTTCGTAAGTGCAGTTTCCTAATTGAGCTTTTTTCTCTGTTCCTTCAATACAATCCAGTTTCTTTTGGGGAGTTACCAGTACAGTAACCATACCAGGAAGTACTTAATTTATTAAGCTACTGCTTTTCTTAATCTCAGTGGAGATATTTACTGATAAACAGCTACCTACGCAGCATGTTCATGTCGTTCCTAAATGACCTTTTATCTCTCTCCCCTCACCACGAATCAGATTCTTCTGAGGATTTCCAAGTACATTATCCTTTCCCCTGTGTAATTACCTTAACAAGCTCCAGCTGTTTTTATTCTCAGAAGGTTTACTTCCTGATATACAGCTGCCTACCCCCTTCGTAAGTGCAGGTACTAAATGAGCTTTTTTCTCTGTTCCCTCACCACAATCCAGATTCTTTGGGGAGTTACCAGTACAGTAACCATACCAGGAAGTACTTAATTTATTAAGCTACTGCTTTTCTTAATCTCAGTGGAGATATTTACTGATAAACAGCTACCTACGCAGCATGTTCATGTCGTTCCTAAATGAGCTTTTATGTCTCTCACCTCACCACAAATCAGATTCTTCTGAATTGTTCCCAGTACATTATCCTTTCCCCTGTGTAATTACCTTATCAAGATCCAGCTGTTTTTATTCTCAGAAGGTTTACTCCCTGATATACAGCTGCCTACCCCCTTCGTAAGTGCAGGTCCTAATTGAGCTTTTATCTCTGTTCCCTCACCACAATCCAGATTCTTTTGGGGAGTTACCAGTACAGTAACCATACCAGGAAGTACTTAATTTATTAAGCTACTGATTTCTTAATCTCAGTGGAGATATTTACTGATAAACAGCTACCTACGCAGCATGTTCATGTCTTTCTTAAATGAGCTTTTATCTCTCTCCCCTCACCACGAATCACATTCTTCTGAGGAGTTCCCAGTACATTATCCTTTCCCCTGTGTAATTACCTTAACAAGCTCCAGCTGTTTTTATTCTCAGATGGTTTACTCCCTGATATACAGCTGCCTACCCCCTTTGAACGTGCAGGTTCTAAATGAGCTTTTTTCTCTGTTCCCTCACCACAATCCAGATTCTTTTGGGGAGTTACCAGTACAGTAACCATACCAGGAAGTACTTAATTTATTAAGCTACTGCTTTTCTTAATCTCACTGGAGATATTTACTGATAAACAGCTACCTACGCAGCATGTTCATGTCGTTCCTAAATGAGCTTTTATCTCTCTCCCCTCACCACGAATGAGATTCTTCTGAGGAGTTCCCAGTACATTATCCTTTCCCCTGTGTAATTACCTTAACAAGCTCCAGCTGTTTTTATTCTCAGAAGGTTTACTTCCTGATATACAGCTGCCTACCCCCTTCGTAAGTGCAGGTACTAAATGAGCTTTTTTCTCTGTTCCTTCACCACAATCCAGATTCTTTGGGGAGTTACCAGTAAAGTAACCATACCAGGAAGTACTTAATTTATTAAGATACTACTTTTCTTAATCTCAGTGGAGATATTTACTGATAAAGAGCTACTCATGCAGCATGTTCATGTCGTTCCTAAATGAGCTTTTATCTCTCTCCCCTCACCACAAATCAGATTCTTCTGAGGAGTTCCCAGTACATTATCCTTTCCCCTGTGTAATTACCTTAACAAACTCCAGCTGTTTGTATTCTAAGAAAGTTTACTCCCTGATATACAGCTGCCTACCCCCTTCGAAAGTGCAGGTCCTAAATGAGCCTTTTTGTCTGTTCCCTCACCACAATCCAGATTCTTTTGGGAGTTATCAGTACAGTAACCATACCAGGAAGTACTTAATTTATTAAGCTACTGCTTTTCTTAATCTCAGTGGAGATATTTACTGATAAACAGCTACCTACGCAGCATGTTCATGTCGTTCCTAAATGAGCTTTTATGTCTCTCACCTCACCACAAATCAGATTCTTCTGAATTGTTCCCAGTACATTATCCTTTCCCCTGTGTAATTACCTTATCAAGCTCCAGCTGTTTTTATTCTCAGAAGGTTTACTCCCTGATATACAGCTGCCTACCCCCTTCGTAAGTGCAGGTCCTAATTGAGCTTTTATCTCTGTTCCCTCACCACAATCCAGATTCTTTTGGGGAGTTACCAGTACAGTAACCATACCAGGAAGTACTTAATTTATTAAGCTACTGATTTCTTAATCTCAGTGGAGATATTTACTGATAAAAAGCTACCTACGCAGCATGTTCATGTCTTTCCTAAATGAGCTTTTATCTCTCTCCCCTCACCACGAATCAGATTCTTCTGAGGAGTTCCCAGTACATTATCCTTTCCCCTGTGTAATTACCTTAACAAGCTCCAGCTGTTTTTATTCTCAGATGGTTTACTCCCTGATATACAGCTGCCTACACCCTTCGAAAGTGCAGGTTCTAAATGAGCTTTTTTCTCTGTTCCCTCACCACAATCCAGATTCTTTTGGGGAGTTACCAGTACAGTAACCATACCCAGGAAGTACTTAATTTATTAAGCTACTGCTTTTCTTAATCTCAGTGGAGATATTTACTGATAAACAGCTACCTACGCAACATGTTCATGTCGTTCCTAAATGAGCTTTTATCTCTCTCCCCCTCACCACGAATGAGATTCTTCTGAGGAGTTCCCAGTACATTATCCTTTCCCCTGTGTAATTACCTTAACAAGCTCCAGCTGTTTTTATTCTCAGAAGGTTTACTCCCTGATATACAGCTGCCTACCCCCTTCGTAAGTGCAGGTCCTAAATGAGCGTTTTTCTCTGTTCCCTCACCACAATCCAGATTCTTTTGGGGAGTTACCAGTACAGTAACCATACCAGGAAGTACTTAATTTATTAAGCTACTGCTTTTCTTAATCTCAGTGGAGATATTTACTGATAAACAGCTACCTACGCAGCATGTTCATGTCGTTCCTAAATGAGCTTTTATCTCTCTCCCCTCACCACGAATCAGATTCTTCTGAGGAGTTCCCAGGACATTATCCTTTCCCCTGTGTAATTACCTTAACAAGCTCCAGCTGTTTTTATTCTCAGATGGTTTACTCCCTGATATACAGCTGCCTACCCCCTTCGAAAGTGCAGGTTCTAAATGAGCTTTTTTCTCTGTTCCCTCACCACAATCCAGATTCTTTTGGGGAGTTACCAGTACAGTAACCATACCAGGAACTCCTTAATTTATTAAGCTACTGCTTTTCTTAATCTCACTGGAGATATTTACTGATAAACAGCTACCTACGCAGCATGTTCATGTCGTTCCTAAATGAGCTTTTATCTCTCTCCCCTCACCACGAATGAGATTCTTCTGAGGAGTTCCCAGTACATTATCCTTTCCCCTGTGTTATTACCTTAACAAGCTCCAGCTGTTTTTATTCTCAGAAGGTTTACTCCCTGATATACAGCTGCATACCCCCTTCGTAAGTGCAGGTCCTAAATGAGCTTTTTTTCTCTGTTCCCTCACCACAATCCAGATTCTTTTGGGGAGTTACCAGTACAGTAACCATACCAGGAAGTACTTAATTTATTAAGCTACTGCTTTTCTTAATCTCAGTGGAGATATTTACTGATAAACAGCTACCTACGCAGCATGTTCATGTCGTTCCTAAATGAGCTTTTATCTCTCTCCCCACACAAAAATCAGATTCTTCTCAGGAGTTCCCAGTACATTATCCTTTCCCCTGTGTAATTACCTTAACAAGCTCCAGATGTTTTTATTCTCAGAAGGTTTACTCCCTGATAACAGCTGCCTACCCACTTCGTAAGTGCAGTTCCTAATTGAGCTTTTTTCTCTGTTCCCTCACCACAATCCAGATTCTTTTGGGGAGTTACCAGTAGAGTAACCATACCAGGAAGTACTTAATTTATTAAGCTACTGCTTTTCTTATCTCAGTGGAGATATTTACTGATAAACAGCTACCTACGCAGCATGTTCATGTCGTTCCTAAATGAGCTTTTATCTCTCTCCCCTCACCACGATCAGATTCTTCTGAGGATTTCCAAGTACATTATCCTTTCCCCTGTGTAATTACCTTAACAAGCTCCAGCTGTTTTTATTCTCAGAAGGTTTACTTCCTGATATACAGCTGCCTACCCCCTTCGAAAGTGCAGTTCCTAAATGAGCCTTTTTGTCTGTTCCCTCACCACAATCAGATTCTTTTGGGAGTTATCAGTACAGTAACCATACCAGGAAGTACTTAATTTATTAAGCTACTGCTTTTCTAATCGCAGTGGAGATATTTACTGATAAACAGCTACCTACGCAGCATGTTCATGTCGTTCCTAAATGAGCTTTTATGTCTCTCACCTCACCACAAATCAGATCTTCTGAATTGTTCCCAGTACATTATCCTTTCCCTGTGTAATACCTTATCAAGCTCCAGCTGTTTTTATTCTCAGAAGGTTTACTCCCTGATATACAGCTGCCTACCCCCTTCGTAAGTGCAGGTCCTAATTGAGCTTTTATCTCTGTTCCCTCACCACAATCCAGATTCTTTTGGGGAGTTACCAGTACAGTAACCATACCAGGAAGTACTTAATTTATTAAGCTACTGCTTTTCTTAATCTCAGTGGAGGTATTTACTGATAAACAGCTACCTACGCAGCATGTTCATGTCGTCCTAAATGAGCTTTTATCTCTCTCCCCTCACCACGAATCAGATTCTTCTGAGGAGTTCCCAGTACATTATCCTTTCCCTGTGTAATTACCTTAACAAACTCCAGCTGTTTTTATTCTAAGAAAGTTTACTCCCTGATATACAGCTGCCTACCCCCTTCGAAAGTGCAGGTCCTAAATGAGCCTTTTTGTCTGTTCCCTCACCACAATCCAGATTCTTTTGGGGAGTTATCAGTACAAATACCATACCAGAAGTACTTAATTTATTAAGCTACTGCTTTTCTTAATCGCAGTGGAGATATTTACTGACAAACAGCTACCTACGCAGCATGTTCATGTCGTTCCTAATGAGCTTTTATGTCTCTCACCTCACCACATAATCAGATTCTTCTGAATTGTTCCCAAGTACATTATCTTTCCCCTGTGTAATTACCTTATAAAGCTCCAGCTGTTTTTATTCTCAGAAGGTTTACTCCCTGATATACAGCTGCCTACCCCCTTCGTAAGTGCAGGTCTAATTGAGCTTTTATCTCTGTTCCCTCACCCACAATCCAGATTCTTTTGGGAGTTACCAGTACAGTAACCATACCAGGAAGTACTTAATTTATTAAGCTACAGCTTTTTCTTAATCTCAGTGGAGGTATTTACTGATAAACAGCTACCTATGCAGCATGTTCATGTCGTTCCTAAATGAGCTTTTATCTCTCTCCCCTCACCACGAATCAGATTCTTCTGAGGAGTTCCCAGTACATTATCCTTTCCCCTGTGAAATTACCTTAACAAGCTCCAGCTGTTTTTATTCTCAGATGGTTTACTCCCTGATATACAGCTGCCTACCCCTTCGAAACTGCAGGTTCTAAATGAGCTTTTTTCTCTGTTCCCTTCACCACAATCCAGATTCTTTTGGGAAGTTACCAGTACAGTAACCATACCAGGAAGTACTTATTTATTAAGCTACTGCTTTTCTTAAATCTCAGTGGAGATAGTTACTGATAAACTGCTACCTACGCAGCATGTTCATGTCGTTCCTAAATGAGCTTTTATCTCTCTCCCCTCACCACAAATCAGATTCTTCTGAGTAGTTCCAAGTACATTAATCCTTTCCCTGTGTAATTACCTTAACAAGCTCCAGGTGTTTTTATTCTCAGAAGGTTTACTTCCTGATATACAGCTGCCTACCCCCTTCGTAAGTTGCAGGTCCTAAATGAGCTTTTTTCTCTGTTCCCTCACACAATCCAGATTCTTTTGGGGAGTTACAGTACAGTAACCATACCAGGAAGTACTTAATTTATTAAGCTACGGCTTTTCTTAATCTCAGTGGAGATATTTACTGATAAACAGCTACCTACGCAGCATGTTCATATAGTTCCTAAATGAGCTTTTATCTCTCTCCCCTCACACAAATCAGATTCTTCTGAGGAGTTCCCAGTTTAATTATCCTTTCCCTGTGTAATTACCTTAACAAGCTCCAGCTGTTTTTATTCTCAGAAAGTTTACTCATTGATTACAGCTGCCTACCCCTTTCGTAAGTGCAGGTCCTAAATGAGCTTTTTTCTCTGTTCCCTCACCACAAACCAGATTCTTTTGGGGAGTTACCAGTACAGTAACCATACCAGGAAGTATTAATTTATTAAGCTACTGCTTTTCTTAATCTCAGTGGAGATATTTACTGATAAACAGCTACCTACGCAGCATGTTCATGTCGTTCCTAAATGAGCTTTATCTCTCTCCCCTCACCACAAATCAGATTCTATGAGGAGTTTCCAGTTTATTATCCTTTCCCTGTGTAATTACCTTAACAAGCTCCAGCTGTTTTTATTCTCAGAAAGTTTACTCCTGATATACAGCTGCCTACCCCTTCGTAAGTGCAGGTCCTAAATGAGCTTTTTTCTCTCAGTTCCCTCACCCAATCCAGATTCTTTTGGGAGTTACCAGTACAGTAACCGTACCAGGAAGTACTTAATT
>NW_025959051.1:0-30838 GCF_023159225.1 Perognathus longimembris pacificus | reverse complement strand
AAAGCAATAGCTCAATAAATTAAGTACTTCCTGGTATGGTTACTGTACTGTTAACTCCCCAACAGAATATGGATTGTGGTGAGGGAACAGAGAAAAAAGCTCATTTAGGACCTGCACTTACGAAGGGGGTAGGCAGCTGTATATCAGGGAGTAAACCTTCTGAGAATAAAAACAGCTGGAGCTTGTTAAGGTAATTACACAGGGGAAAGATAATGTACTGGGAACTCCTCAGAAGAATCTGATTTGTGGTGAGGGCAGAGAGATAAAAGCTCATTTAGGAATGACATGTACCTGTTTATCAGTAAATATCTCCACTGAGATTCAGAAAAGCAGTAGCTTAATAAATTAAGTACTTCCTGGTATGGTTACTGTACTGGTAACTCCCCAAAAGAATCTGGATTGTGGTGAGGGAACAGAGAAAAAAGCTCATTTAGGACCTGCACTTACGAAGGGGGTAGGCAGCTGTATATCAGGGAGTAAACCTTCTGAGAATAAAAACAGCTGGAGCTTGTTAAGGTAATTACACAGGGGAAAGGATAATGTACTGGGAACTCCTCAGAATAATCTGATTTGTGGTGAGGGCAGAGAGATAAAAGCTCATTTAGGAACGACATGAACATGCTGCGTAGGTAGCTGTTTATCAGTAAATATCTCCACTGAGATTAAGAAAAGCAGTAGCTTAATAAATTAAGTACTTCCTGGTATGGTTACTGTACTGGTAACTCCCCAAAAGAATCTGGATTGTGGTGAGGGAACAGAGAAAAAAGCTCATTTAGGACCTGCACTTACGAAGGGGGTAGGCAGTTGTATATCAGGGAGTAAACCTTCTGAGAATAAAAACAGCTGGAGCTTGTTAAGGTAATTACACAGGGGAAAGATAATGTACTGGGAACTCCTCAGAAGAATCTGATATGTGGTGAGGGCAGAGAGATAAAAGCTCATTTAGGAACGACATGAACATGCTGCGTAGATAGCTGTTTATCAGTAAATATCTCCACTGAGTTTAAGAAAAGCAGTAGCTTAATAAATTAAGTACTTCCTGGTATGGTTATTGTACTGTTAACTCCCCAAAAGAATCTGGATTGTGGTGAGGGAACAGAGAAAAAAGCTCATTTAGGACCTGCACTTACGAAGGGGGTAGGCAGCTGTATATCAGGGAGTAAACCTTCTGAGAATAAAAACAGCTGGAGCTTGTTAAGGTAATTACACAGGGGAAAGGATAATGTACTGGGAACTCCTCAGAAGAATCTGATTTGTGGTGAGGGCAGAGAGATTAAAGCTCATTTAGGAACGACATGTACCTGTTTATCAGTAAATATCTCCACTGAGATTAAGAAAAGCAGTAGCTTAATAAATTAAGTACTTCCTGGTATGGTTACTGTACTGGTAACTCCCCAAAAGAATCTGGATTGTGGTGAGGGAACAGAGAAAAAAGCTCATTTAGGACCTGCACTTACGAAGGGGGTAGGCAGCTGTATATCAGGGAGTAAACCTTCTGAGAATAAAAACAGCTGGATCTTGTTAAGGTAATTACACAGGGGAAATAATAATGTACTGGGAACTCCTCAGAAGAATCTGATTTGTGGTGAGGGCAGAGAGCTAAAAGCTCATTTAGGAACGACATGAACATGCTGCGTAGGTAGCTGTTTATCAGTAAATATCTCCACTGAGATTAAGAAAAGCAGTAGCTTAATAAATTAAGTACTTCCTGGTATGGTTACTGTACTGGTAACTCCCCAAAAGAATCTGGATTGTGGTGAGGGAACCGAGAAAAAGCTCATTTAGGACCTGCACTTACTAAGGGGGTAGGCAGCTGTATATCAGGGAGTAAACCTTCTGAGAATAAAAACAGCTGGAGCTTGTTAAGGTAATTACACAGGGGAAAGGATAATGTACTGGGAACTCCTCAGAAGAATCTGATTTGTGGTGAGGGCAGAGAGATAAAAGCTCATTTAGGAATGACATGTACCTGTTTATCAGTAAATATCTCCACTGAGATTCAGAAAAGCAGTAGCTTAATAAATTAAGTACTTCCTGGTATGGTTACTGTACTGGTAACTCCCCAAAAGAATCTGGATTGTGGTGAGGGAACAGAGAAAAAAGCTCATTTAGGACCTGCACTTACGAATGGGGTAGGCAGCTGTATATCAGGGAGTAAACCTTCTGAGAATAAAAACAGCTGGAGCTTGTTAAGGTAATTACACAGGGGAAAGGATAATGTACTGGGAACTCCTCAGAATAATCTGATTTGTGGTGAGGGCAGAGAGATAAAAGCTCATTTAGGAACGACATGAACATGCTGCGTAGGTAGCTGTTTATCAGTAAATATCTCCACTGAGATTAAGAAAAGCAGTAGCTTAATAAATTAAGTACTTCCTGGTATGGTTACTGTACTGGTAACTCCCCAAAAGAATCTGGATTGTGGTGAGGGGAACAGAGAAAAAAGCTCATTTAGGACCTGCACTTACGAAGGGGGTAGGCAGCTGTATATCAGGGAGTAAACCTTCTGAGAATAAAAACAGCTGGAGCTTGTTAAGGTAATTACACAGGGGAAAGGATAATGTACTGGGAACACCTCAGAAGAATGTGATTTGTGGTGAGGGCAGAGAGATAAAAGCTCATTTAGGAACGACATGAACATGCTGCGTAGGTAGCAGTTTATCAGTAAATATCTCCACTGAGATTAAGAAATGCAGTAGCTTAATAAATTAAGTACTTCCTGGTATGGTTACTGTACTGGTAACTCCCCAAAAGAATGTGGATTGTGGTGAGGGAACAGAGAAAAAAGCTCATTTAGGACCTGCACTTACGAAGGGGTAGGCAGTTGTATATCAGGGAGTAAACCTTCTGAGAATAAAAACAGCTGGAGCTTGTTAAGGTAATTACACAGGGGAAAGATAATGTACTGGGAACTCCTCAGAAGAATCTGATATGTGGTGAGGGCAGAGAGATAAAAGCTCATTTAGGAACGACATGAACATGCTGCGTAGATAGCTGTTTATCAGTAAATATCTCCACTGAGTTTAAGAAAAGCAGTAGCTTAATAAATTAAGTACTTCCTGGTATGGTTATTGTACTGTTAACTCCCCAAAAGAATCTGGATTGTGGTGAGGGAACAGAGAAAAAAGCTCATTTAGGACCTGCACTTACGAAGGGGGTAGGCAGCTGTATATCAGGGAGTAAACCTTCTGAGAATAAAAACAGCTGGAGCTTGTTAACGTAATTACACAGGGGAAAGGATAATGTACTGGGAACTCCTCAGAAGAATCTGATTTGTGGTGAGGGCAGAGAGATAAAAGCTCATTTAGGAACGACATGAACATGCTGCCTAGGTAGCTGTTTATCAGTAAATATCTCCACTGAGATTAAGAAAAGCAGTAGCTTAATAAATTAAGTACTTCCTGGTATGGTTACTGTACTGGTAACTCCACAAAAGAATCTGGATTGTGGTGAGGGAACAGAGAAAAAAGCTCATTTAGGACCTGCACTTACAAAGGGGGTAGGCAGCTGTATATCAGGGAGTAAACCTTCTGAGAATAAAAACAGCTGGAGCATGTTAAGGTAATTACACAGGGAAAGGATAATGTACTGGAACTCCTCAGAAGTATCTGATTTGTGGTGAGAGCAGAGAGATAAAAGCTCATTTAGGAACGACATGAACATGCTGCGTAGGTAGCTGTTTATCAGTAAATATCTCCACTGAGATTAAGAAAAGCAGTAGCTTAATAAATTAAGTACTTCCTGGTATGGTTACTGTACTGGTAACTCCCCAAAAGAATCTGGATTGTGGTGAAGGAACAGAGAAAAAAGCTCATTTAGGAACTGAACTTACGAAGGGGGTAGGCAGCTGTATATCAGGGAGTAAACCTTCTGAGAATAAAAACAGCTGGAGCATGTTAAGGTAATTACACAGGGGAAAGGATAATGTACTGGGAACTCCTCAGAAGAATCTGATTTGTGGTGAGGGCAGAGAGATAAAAACTCATTTAGGAACGACATGTACCTGTTTATCAGTAAATATCTCCACTGAGATTAAGAAAAGCAGTAGCTTAATAAATTAAGTACTTCCTGGTATGGTTACTGTACTGGTAACTCCCCAAAAGAATCTGGATTGTGGTGAGGGAACAGAGAAAAAAGCTCATTTAGGACCTGCACTTACGAAGGGGGTAGGCAGCTGTATATCAGGGAGTAAACCTTCTGAGAATAAAAACAGCTGGAGCTTGTTAAGGTAATTACACAGAGGAAAGGATAATGTACTGGGAACTCCTCAGAAGAATCTGATTTGTGGTGAGGGCAGAGAGATAAAAGCTCATTTAGGAACGACTTGAACATGCTGCGTAGGTAGCTGTTTATCAGTAAATATCTCCAATGAGATTAAGAAAAGCAGTAGCTTAATAAATTAAGTACTTCCTGGTATGGTTACTGTACTGGTAACTCCTCAAAAGAATCTGGATTGTGGTGAGGAAACAGAGAAAAAAGCTCATTTAGAACCTGCTCTTACGAAGGGGGTAGGCAGCTGTATATCAGGGAGTAAACCTTCTGAGAATAAAAACAGCTGGAGCTTGTTAAGGTAATTACACAGGGGAAAGGATAATGTACTGGGAACTCCTCAGAAGAATCTGATTTGTGGTGAGGGCAGAGAGATAAAAGCTCATTTAGGAACAACATGTACCTGTTTATCAGTAAATATCTCCACTGAGATTAAGAAAAGCAGTAGCTTAATAAATTAAGTACTTCCTGGTATGGTTACTGTACTGGTAACACCCCAAAAGAATCTGGATTGTGGTGAGGGAACAGAGAAAAAAGCTCATTTAAGACCTGCACTTACGAAGGGGGTAGGCAGCTGTATATCAGGGAGTAAACCTTCTGAGAATAAAAACAGCTGGATCTTGTTAAGGTAATTACACAGGGGAAATAATAATGTACTGGGAACTCCTCAGAAGAATCTGATTTGTGGTGAGGGCAGAGAGATAAAAGCTCATTTAGGAACGACATGAACATGCTGCGTAGGTAGCTGTTTATCAGTAAATATCTCCACTGAGATTAAGAAAAGCAGTAGCTTAATAAATTCAGTACTTCCTGGTATGGTTACTGTACTGGTAACTCCCCAAAAGAATCTGGATTGTGGTGAGGGAACAGAGAAAAAAGCTCATTTAGGACCTGCACTTACGAAGGGGGTAGGCAGCTGTATATCAGGGAGTAAACCTTCTGAGAATAAAAACAGCTGGAGCTTGTTAAGGTAATTACACAGGGGAAAGGATAATGTACTGGGAACTCCTCAGAAGAATCTGATTTGTGGTGAGGGCAGAGAGATAAAAGCTCATTTAGGAACGACATGAACATGCTGCGTAGGTAGCTGTTTATCAGTAAATATCTCCACTGAGATTAAGAAAAGCAGTAGCTTAATAAATTAAGTACTTCCTGGTATGGTTACTGTACTGGTAACTCCCCAAAAGAATCTGGATTGTGGTGAGGGAACAGAGAAAAAAGCTCATTTAAGTCCTGCACTTACGAAGGGGGTAGGCAGCTGTATATCAGGGAGTAAACCTTCTGAGAATAAAAACAGCTGGAGCTTGTTAAGGTAATTACACAGGGGAAAGGATAATGTACTGGGAACTCCTCAGAAGAATCTGATTTGTGGTGAGGGCAGAGAGATAAAAGCTCATTTAGGAACGACATGTACCTGTTTATCAGTAAATATCTCCACTGAGATTAAGAAAAGCAGTAGCTTAATAAATTAAGTACTTCCTGGTATGGTTACTGTACTGGTAACTCCCCAAAAGTATCTGGATTGTGGTGAGGGAACAGAGAAAAAAACTCATTTAGGACCTGCACTTACGAAGGGGGTAGGCAGCTGTATATCAGGGAGGAAACCTTCTGAGAATAAAACAGCTGGAGCTTGTCAAGGTAATTACACAGGGGAAAGGATAATGTACTGGGAACTCCTCAGAAGAATCTGATTTGTGGTGAGGGCAGAGAGATAAAAGCTCATTTAGGAACGACATGAACATGCTGCGTAGGTAGCTGTTTATCAGTAAATATCTCTACTGAGATTAAGAAAAGCAGTAGCTTAATAAATTAAGTACTTCCTGGTATGGTTACTGTACTGGTAACTCCCCAAAAGAATCTGGATTGTGGTGAGGGAACAGAGAAAAAAGCTTATTTGGGACCTGCACTTACGAAGGGGGTAGGCAGCCGTATATCAGGGAGTAAACCTTCTGAGAATAAAAACAGCTGGAGCTTGTTAAGGTAATTACACAGGGGAAAGGATAATGTACTGGGAACTCCTCAGAAGAATCTGATTTGTGGTGAGGGCAGAGAGATAAAAGCTCATTTAGGAACGACATGAACATGCTGCGGAGGTAGCTGTTTATCAGTAAATATCTCCACTGAGATTAAGAAAAGCAGTAGCTTAATAAATTAAGTACTTCCTGGTATGGTTACTGTACTGGTAACTCTCCAAAAGAATCTGGATTGTGGTGAGGGAATAGAGAAAAAAGCTCATTTAGGACCTGAACTTACGAAGGGGGTAGGCAGATGTATATCAGGGAGTAAATCTTCTGAGAATAAAAACAGCTGGAGCTTGTCAAGGTAATTACACAGGGGAAAGGATAATGTACTGGGAACTCCTCAGAAGAATCTGATTTGTGGTGAGGGCAGAGAGATAAAAGCTCATTTAGGAACGACATGAACATGCTGCGTAGGTAGCTGTTTATCAGTAAATATCTCCACTGAGATTAAGAAAAGCAGTAGCTTAATAAATTAAGTACTTCCTGGTATGGTTACTGTACTGGTAACTCCCCAAAAGAATCTGGATTGTGGTGAGGGAACAGAGAAAAAAGCTCATTTAGGACCTGCACTTACGAAGGGGGTAGGCAGCTGTATATCAGGGAGTAAACCTTCTGAGAATAAAAACAGCTGGAGCTTGTTAAGGTAATTACACAGGGGAAAGGATAATGTACTGGGAACTCCTCAGAAGAATCTGATTTGTGGTGAGGGCAGAGAGATAAAAGCTCATTTAGGAACGACATGAACATGCTGCGTAGGTAGCTGTTTATCAGTAAATATCTCCACTGAGATTAAGAAAAGCAGTAGCTTAATAAATTAAGTACTTCCTGGTATGGTTACTGTACTGGTAACTCTCCAAAAGAATCTGGATTGTGGTGAGGGAATAGAGAAAAAAGCTCATTTAGGACCTGCACTTACGAAGGGGGTAGGCAGATGTATATCAGGGAGTAAACCTTCTGAGAATAAAAACAGCTGGAGCTTGTTAAGGTAATTACACAGGGGAAAGGATAATGTACTGGGAACTCCTCAGAAGAATCTGATTTGTGGTGAGGGCAGAGAGATAAAAGCTCATTTAGGAACGACATGAACATGCTGCGTAGGTAGCTGTTTATCAGTAAATATCTCCACTGAGATTAAGAAAAGCAGTAGCTTAATAAATTAAGTACTTCCTGGTATGGTTACTGTACTGGTAACTCCCCAAAAGAATCTGGATTGTGGTGAGGGAACAGAGAAAAAAGCTCATTTAGGACCTGCACATACGAAGGGGGTAGGCAGCTGTATATCAGGGAGTAAACCTTCTGAGAATAAAAACAGCTGGAGCTTGTTAAGGTAATTACACAGGGGAAAGGAAAATGTACTGAGAACTCCTCAGAAGAATCTGGTTTGAGGTGAGGGCAGAGAGATAAAAGCTCATTTATGAACAACATGAACATGCTGCGTAGGGAGCTGTTTATCAGTAAATATCTCCACTGAGATTAAGAAAAGCAGTAGCTTAATAAATTAAGTACTTCCTGGTATGGTTACTGTACTGGTAACTCCCCAAAAGAATCTGGATTGTGGTGAGGGAACAGAGAAAAAAGCTCATTTAGGACCTGCACATACGAAGGGGGTAGGCAGCTGTATATCAGGGAGTAAACCTTCTGAGAATAAAAACGGCTGGAGCTTGTTAAGGTAATTACACAGGGGAAAGGATAATGTACTGGGAACTCCTCAGAAGAATCTGATTTGTGGTGAGGGCAGAGAGATAAAAGCTCATTTAGGAACGACATGAACATGCTGCGTAGGTAGCTGTTTATCAGTAAATATCTCCACAGAGATTAAGAAAAGCAGTAGCTTAATAAATTAAGTACTACCTGGTATGGTTACTGTACTGGTAACTCCCCAAAAGAATCTGGATTTTGGTGAGGGAACAGAGAAAAAAGCTCATTTAGGACCTGCACTTACGAAGCGGGTAGGCAGCTGTATATCAGGGAGTAAACCTTCTGAGAATAAAAACAGCTGGAGCTTGTTAAGGTAATTACACAGGGGAAAGGATAATGTACTGGGAACTCCTCAGAAGAATCTGATTTGTGGTGAGGGCAGAGAGATAAAAGCTCATTTAGGAACGACATGAACATGCTGCGTAGGTAGCTGTTTATCAGTAAATATCTCCACTGAGATTAAGAAAAGCAGTAGCTTAATAAATTAAGTACTTCCTGGTATGGTTACTGTACTGGTAACTCCCCAAAAGAATCTAGATTGTGGTGAGGGAACAGAGAAAAAAGCTCATTTAGGACCTGCACTTACGAAGGGGGTAGGCAGCTGTATATCAGGGAGTAAACCTTCTGAGAATAAAAACAGCTGGAGCTTGTTAAGGTAATTACACAGGGGAAAGGATAATGTACTGGGAACTCCTCAGAAGAATCTGATTTGTGGTGAGGGCAGAGAGATAAAAGCTCCTTTAGGAACGACATGAACATGCTGCGTAGGTAGCTGTTTATCAGTAAATATCTCCACTGAGATTAAGAAAAGCAGTAGCTTAATAAATTAAGTACTTCCTGGTATGGTTACTGTACTAGTAACTCCCCAAAAGAATCTGGATTGTGGTGAAGGAATAGAGAAAAAAGCTCATTTAGGACCTGCACTTACGAAGGGGGTAGGCAGCTGTATATCAGGGAGTAAACCTTCTGAGAATAAAAACAGCTGGAGCTTGTTAAGGTAATTACACAGGGGAAAGGATAATGTACTGGGAACTCCTCAGAAGAATCTGATTTGTGGTGAGGGCAGAGAGATAAAAGCTCATTTAGGAACGACATGAACATGCTGCGTAGGTAGCTGTTTATCAGTAAATATCTCCACTGAGGTTAAGAAAAAGAGTAGCTTAATAAATTAAGTACTTCCTGGTATGGTTACTGTACTGGTAACTCCCCAAAAGAATCTGGATTGTGGTGAGGGAACAGAGAAAAAAGCTCATATAGGACCTGCACTTACGAAGGGGGTAGGCAGCTGTATATCAGGGAGTAAACCTTCTGAGAATAAAAACAGCTGGAGCTTGTTAAGGTAATTACACAGGGGAAAGGATAATGTACTGGGAACTCCTCAGAAGAATCTGATTTGTGGTGAGGGCAGAGAGATAAAAGCTCATTTATGAACGACATGAACATGCTGCGTAGGTAGCTGTTTATCAGTAAATATCTCCACTGAGATTAAGAAAAGCAGTAGCTTCATAAATTAAGTACTTCCTGGTATGGTTACTGTACTGGTAACTCCCCAAAAGAATCTGGATTGTGGTGAGGGAACAGAGAAAAAAGCTCATTTAGGACCTGCACTTACGAAGGGGGTAGGCAGCTGTATATCAGGGAGTAAAACTTCTGAGAATAAAAACAGATGGAGCTTGTTAAGGTAATTACACAGGGGAAAGGATAATGTACTGGGAACTCCTCAGAAGAATCTGATTTGTGGTGAGGGCAGAGAGATAAAAGCTCATTTAGGAACGACATGAACATGCTGCGTAGGTAGCTGTTTATCAGTAAATATCTCCAGTGAGATTAAGAAAAGCAGTAGCTTAATAAATTAAGTCCTTCCTGGTATGGTTACTGTACTGGTAACTCCCCAAAAGAATCTGGATTGTGGTGAGGGAACAGAGAAAAAAGCTCATTTAGGACCTGCACTTACGAATGGGGGAGGCAGCTGTATATCAGGGAGTAAACCTTCTGAGAATAAAAGCCGCTGGAGCTTGTTAAGGTAATTACACAGGGGAAAGGATAATGTACTGGGAACTCCTCAGAAGAATCTGATTTGTGGTGAGGGCAGAGAGATAAAAGCTCATTTAGGAACGACATGAACATGCTGCCTAGGTAGCTGTTTATCAGTAAGTATCTCCACTGAGATTAAGAAAAGCAGTAGCTTAATAAATTAAGTACTTCCTGGTATGGTTACTGTACTGGTAACTCCCCAAAAGAATCTGGATTGTGTTGAGGGAACAGAGAAAAAAGCTCATTTAGGACCTGCTCTTACGAAGGGGGTAGGCAGCTGTATATCAGGGAGTAAACCTTCTGAGAATAAAAACAGCTGGAGCTTGTTAAGGTAATTACACAGGGGAAAGGATAATGTACTGGGAACTCCTCAGAAGAATCTGATTTGTGGTGAGGGCAGAGAGATAAAAGCTCATTTAGGAACGACATGAACATGCTGCGTAGGTAGCTGTTTATCAGTAAATATCTCCAGTGAGATTAAGAAAAGCAGTAGCTTAATAAATTAAGTACTTCCTGGTATGGTTACTGTACTGGTAACTCCCCAAAAGAATCTTGATTGTGGTGAGGGAACAGAGAAAAAAGCTCATTTAGGACCTGCACTTACGAAGCGGGTAGGCAGCTGTATATCAGGGAGTAAACATTCTGAGAATAAAAACAGCTGGAGCTTGTTAAGGTAATTACACAGGGGAAAGGATAATGTACTGGGAACTCCTCAGAAGAATCTGATTTGTGGTGAGGGCAGAGAGATAAAAGCTCATTTAGGAACGACATGAACATGCTGCGTAGGTAGCTGTTTATCAGTAAATATCTCCACTGAGATTAAGAAAAGCAGTAGCTTAATAAATTAAGTACTTCCTGGTATGGTTACTGTACTGGTAACTCCCCAAAAGAATCTGGATTGTGGTGAAGGAACAGAGAAAAAAGCTCATTTAGGACCTGCACTTACGAAGGGGGTAGGCAGCTGTATATCAGGGAGTAAACCTTCTGAGAATAAAAACAGCTGGAGCTTGTTAAGGTAATTACACATGGGAAAGGATAATGTACTGGGAACTCCTCAGAAGAATCTGATTTGTGGTGAGGGCAGAGAGATAAAAGCTCATTTAGGAACGACATGAACATGCTGCGTAGGTAGCTGTTTATCAGTAAATATCTCCACTGAGGTTAAGAAAAAGAGTAGCTTAATAAATTAACTACTTCCTGGTATGGTTACTGTACTGGTAACTCCCCAAAAGAATCTGGATTGTGGTGAGGGAACAGAGAAAAAAGCTCATATAGGACCTGCACTTACGAAGTGGGTAGGCAGCTGTATATCAGGGAGTAAACCTTCTGAGAATAAAAACAGCTGGAGCTTGTTAAGGTAATTACACAGGGGAAAGGATAATGTACTGGGAACTCCTCAGAAGAATCTGATTTGTGGTGAGGGCAGAGAGATAAAAGCTCATTTAGGAACGACATGAACATGCTGCGTAGGTAGCTGTTTATCAGTAAATATCTCCAGTGAGATTAAGAAAAGCAGTAGCTTAATAAATTAAGTACTTCCTGGTATGGTTACTGTACTGGTAACTCCCCAAAAGAATCTGGATTGTGGTGAGGGAACAGAGAAAAAAGCTCATTTAGGACCTGCACTTACGAAGGGGGTAGGCAGCTGTATATCAGGGAGTAAACCTTCTGAGAATAAAAACAGCTGGAGCTTGTTAAGGTAATTACACAGGGGAAAGGATAATGTACTGGGAACTCCTCAGAAGAATCTGATTTGTGGTGAGGGCAGAGAGATAAAAGCTCATTTAGGAACGACATGAACATGCTGCGTAGGTAGCTGTTTATCAGTAAATATCTCCACTGAGATTAAGAAAAGCAGTAGCTTAATAAATTAAGTACTTCCTGGTATGGTTACTGTACTGGTAACTCCCCAAAAGAATCTGGATTGTGGTGAGAGAACAGAGAAAAAAGCTCATTTAGGACCTGCACTTACGAAGCGGGTAGGCAGCTGTATATCAGGGAGTAAACCTTCTGAGAATAAAAACAGCTGTAGCTTGTTAAGGTAATTACACAGGGGAAAGGATAATGTACTGGGAACTCCTCAGAAGAATCTGATTTGTGGTGAGGGCAGAGAGATAAAAGCTCATTTAGGAACGACATGAACATGCTGCGTAGGTAGCTGTTTATCAGTAAATATCTCCACTGAGATTAAGAAAAGCAGTAGCTTAATAAATTAAGTACTTCCTGGTATGGTTACTGTACTGGTAACTCCCCAAAAGAATCTGGATTGTGGTGAGGGAACAGAGAAAAAAGCTCATTTAGGACCTGCACTTACGAAGGGGGTAGGCAGCTGTATATCAGGGAGTAAACCTTCTGAGAATAAAAACAGCTGGAGCTTGTTAAGGTAATTACACAGGGGAAAGGATAATGTACTGGGAACTCCTCAGAAGAATCTGATTTGTGGTGAGGGCAGAGAGATAAAAGCTCATTTAGGAACGACATGAACATGCTGCGTAGGTAGCTGTTTATCAGTAAATATCTCCACTGAGATTAAGAAAAGCAGTAGCTTAATAAATTAAGTACTTCCTGGTATGGTTACTGTCCTGGTAACTCCCCAAAAGAATCTGGATTGTGGTGAGGGAACAGAGAAAAAAGCTCATTTAGGACCTGCACTTACGAAGGGGGTAGGCAGCTGTATATCAGGGAGTAAACCTTCTGAGAATAAAAACAGCTGGAGCTTGTTAAGGTAATTACACAGGGGAAAGGATAATGTACTGGGAACTCCTCAGAAGAATCTGATTTGTGGTGAGGGCAGAGAGATAAAAGCTCATTTAGTTACGACATGAACATGCTGCGTAGGTAGCTGTTTATCAGTAAATATCTCCACTGAGATTAAGAAAAGCAGTAGCTTAATAAATTAAGTACTTCCTGGTATGGTTACTGTACTGGTAACTCCCCAAAAGAATCTGGATTGTGGTGAGGGAACAGAGAAAAAAGCTCATTTAGGACCTGCACTTACGAAGGGGGGAGGCAGCTGTATATCAGGGAGTAAACCTTCTGAGAATAAAAGCAGCTGGAGCTTGTTAAGGTAATTACACAGGGGAAAGGATAATGTACTGGGAACTCCTCAGAAGAATCTGATTTGTGGTGAGGGCAGAGAGATAAAAGCTCATTTAGGAACGACATGTACCTGTTTATCAGTAAATATCTCCACTGAGATTAAGAAAAGCAGTAGCTTAATAAATTAAGTACTTCCTGGTATGGTTACTGTACTGGTAACTCCCCAAAAGAATCTGGATTGTGGTGAGGGAACAGAGAAAAAAGCTCATTTAAGACCTGCACTTACGAAGGGGGTAGGCAGCTGTATATCAGGGAGTAAACCTTCTGAGAATAAAAACAGCTGGATCTTGTTAAGGTAATTACACAGGGGAAATAATAATGTACTGGGAACTCCTCAGAAGAATCTGATTTGTGGTGAGGGCAGAGAGATAAAAGCTCATTTAGGAACGACATGAACATGGTGCGTAGGTAGCTGTTTATCAGTAAATATCTCCACTGAGATTAAGAAAAGCAGTAGCTTAATAAATTAAGTACTTCCTGGTATGGTTACTGTACTGGTAACTCCCCAAAAGAATCTGGATTGTGGTGAGGGAACAGAGAAAAAAACTCATTTAGGACCTGCACTTACGAAGGGGGTAGGCAGCTGTATATCAGGGAGGAAACCTTCTGAGAATAAAAACAGCTGGAGCTTGTTAAGGTAATTACACAGGGGAAAGGATAATGTACTGGGAACTCCTCAGAAGAATCTGATTTGTGGTGAGGGCAGAGAGATAAAAGCTCATTTAGGAACGACATGAACATGCTGCGTAGGTAGCTGTTTATCAGTAAATATCTCCACTGAGATTAAGAAAAGCAGTAGCTTAATAAATTAAGTACTTCCTGGTATGGTTACTGTACTGGTAACTCCCCAAAAGAATCTGGATTGTGGTGAGGGAACAGAGAAAAAAGCTCATTTAGGACCTGCACATACGAAGGGGGTAGGCAGCTGTATATCAGGGAGTAAACCTTCTGAGAATAAAAACAGCTGGAGCTTGTTAAGGTAATTACACAGGGGAAAGGATAATGTACTGGGAACTCCTCAGAAGAATCTGATTTTTGGTGAGGGCAGAGAGATAAAAGCTCATTTAGGAACGACATGAACATGCTGCGTAGGTAGCTGTTTATCAGTAAATATCTCCACAGAGATTAAGAAAAGCAGTAGCTTAATAAATTAAGTACTACCTGGTATGGTTACTGTACTGGAAACTCCCCAAAAGAATCTGGATTGTGGAGAGGGAACAGAGAATAAAGCTCATTTAGGACCTGCACTTACCAAGGGGATAGGCAGCTGTATATCAGGGAGTAAACCTTCTGAGAATAAAAACAGCTGGAGCTTGTTAAGGTAATTACACAGGGGAAAGGATAATGTACTGGGAACTCCTCAGAAGAATCTGATTTGTGGTGAGGGCAGAGAGATAAAAGCTCATTTAGGAACGACATGAACATGCTGCGTAGGTAGCTGTTTATCAGTAAATATCTCCACTGAGATTAAGAAAAGCAGTAGCTTAATAAATTAAGTACTTCCTGGTATGGTTACTGTACTGGTAACTCCCCCAAAAGAATCTGGATTGTGGTGAGGGAACAGAGAAAAAAGCTTATTTAGGACCTGCACTTACGAAGCGGGTAGGCAGCTGTATATCAGGGAGTAAACATTCTGAGAATAAAAACAGCTGGAGCTTGTTAAGGTAATTACACAGGGGAAAGGATAATGTACTGGGAACTCCTCAGAAGAATCTGATTTGTGGTGAGGGCAGAGAGATAAAAGCTCATTTAGTAACGACATGTACCTGTTTATCAGTAAATATCTCCACTGAGATTAAGAAAAGCAGTAGCTTAATAAATAAAGTACGTCCTGGTATGGTTACTGTACTGGTAACTCCCCAAAAGAATCTGGATTGTGGTGAGGGAACAGAGAAAAAAGCTCATTTAGGACCTGCACTTACGAAGGGGGTAGGCAGCTGTATATCAGGGAGTAAACCTTCTGAGAATAAAAACAGCTGGAGCTTGTTAAGGTAATTACACAGGGGAAAGGATAATGTACTGGGAACTCTTCAGAAGAATCTGATTTGTGGTGCGGGCAGAGCGATAAAAGCTCATTTAGGAATGACATGAACATGCTGCGTAGGTAGCTGTTTATCAGTAAATATCTCCACTGAGATTCAGAAAAGCAGTACCTTAATAAATTAAGTACTTCCTGGTATGGTTACTGTACTGGTAACACCCCAAAAGAATCTGGATTGTGATGAGGGAACAGAGAAAAAAGCTCATTTAGGACCTGCACTTACGAAGGGGGTAGGCAGCTGTATATCAGGGAGTAAACCTTCTGAGAATAAAAACAGCTGGAGCTTGTTAAGTTAATTACACAGGGGAAAGGATAATGTACTGGGAACTCCTCAGAAGAATCTGATTTGTGGTGAGGGCAGAGAGATAAAAGCTCATTTAGGAACGACATGAACATGCTGCGTAGGTAGCTGTTTATCAGTAAATATCTCCACTGAGATTAAGAAAAGCAGTAGCTTATAAATTAAGTACTTCCTGGTATGGTTACTGTACTGGTAACTCCCCAAAAGAATCTGGATTGTGGTGAGGGAACAGAGAAAAAAGCTCATTTAGGACCTGCACTTACGAAGGGAGTAGGCAGCTGTATATCAGGGAGAAAATCTTCTGAGAATAAAAACAGCTGGAGCTTGTTAAGGTAATTACACAGGGGAAAGGGTAATGTACTGGGAACTCCTCAGAAGAATCTGATTTGTGGTGAGGGCAGAGAGATAAAAGCTCATTTAGGAACGACATGAACATGCTGCGTAGGTAGTTTATCAGTAAATATCTCCACTGAGATTCAGAAAAGCAGTAGCTTAATAAATTAAGTACTTCCTGGTATGGTTACTGTACTGGTAAATCCCCAAAAGAATCTGGATTGTGGTGAGGGAACAGAGAAAAAAGCTCATTTAGGACCTGCACTTACGAAGGGGGTAGGCAGCTGTATATCAGGGAGTAAACCTTCTGAGAATAAAAACAGCTGGATCTTGTTAAGGTAATTACACAGGGGAAATAATAATGTACTGGAAACTCCTGAGAAGAATCTGATTTGTGGTGAAGTCAGAGAGATAAAAGCTCATTTAGGAACGACATGAACATGCTGCGTAGGTAGCTGTTTATCAGTAAATATCTCCACTGAGATTAAGAAAAGCAGTAGCTTAATAAATTAAGTACTTCTAGGTATGGTTACTGTACTGGTAACTCCCCAAAAGAATCTGGATTTTGGTGAGGGAACAGAGAAAAAAGCTCATTTAGGACCTGCACTTACTAAGGGGGTAGGCAGCTGTATATCAGGGAGTAAACCTTCTGAGAATAAAAACAGCTGGAGCTTGTTAAGGTAATTACACAGGGGAAAGGATAATGTACTGGGAACTCCTCAGAAGAATCTGATTTTTGGTGAGGGCAGAGAGATAAAAGCTCATTTAGGAACGACATGAACATGCTGCGTAGGTAGCTGTTTATCAGTAAATATCTCCACTGAGATTCAGAAAAGCAGTAGCTTAATGAATTAAGTACTTCCTGGTATGGTTACTGTACTGGTAACTCCCCAAAAGAATCTGGATTGTGGTGAGGGAACAGAGAAAAAAAGCTCATTTAGGACCTGCACTTACGAAGGGGGTAGGCAGCTGTATATCAGGGAGTAAACCTTCTGAGAATAAAAACAGCTGGAGCTAGTTAAGGTAATTACACAGGGGAAAGGATAATGTACTGGGAACACCTCAGAAGAATCTGATTTGTGGTGAGGGCAGAGAGATAAAAGCTCATTTAGGAACGACATGAACATGCTGCGTAGGTAGCAGTTTATCAGTAAATATCTCCACTGAGATTAAGAAAAGCAGTAGCTTAATAAATTAAGTACTTCCTGGTATGGTTACTGTAATGGTAACTCCCCAAAAGAATCTGGATTGTGGTGAGGGAACAGAGAAAAAAGGTCATTTAGGACCTGCACTTACGAAGGGGGTAGGCAGCTGTATATCAGGTAGTAAACCTTCTGAGAATAAAAACAGCTGGAGCTTGTTAAGGTAATTACACAGGGGAAAGGATAATGTACTGGGAACTCCTCAGAAGAATCTGATTAGTGGTGAGGGCAGAGCGATAAAAGCTCATTTAGGAACGACATGAACATGCTGCGTATGTAGCTGTTTATCAGTAAATATCTCCACTGAGATTAAGAAAAGCAGTAGCTTAATAAATTAAGTACTTCCTGGTATGGTTACTGTACTGGTACCTCCCCAAAAGAATCTGGATTGTGGTGAGGGAACAGAGAAAAAAACTCATTTAGGACCTGCACTTACGAAGGGGGTAGGCAGCTGTATATCAGGGAGTAAACCTTCTGAGAATAAAAACAGCTGGAGCTTTTTAAGGTAATTACACAGGGGAAAGGATAATGTACTGGGAACTCCTCAGAAGAATCTGATTTGTGGTGAGGGCAGAGAGATAAAAGCTCATTTAGGAACGACATGGACATGCTGCATAGGTAGCAGTTTATCAGTAAATATCTCCACTGAGATTAAGAAAAGCAGTAGCTTAATAAATTAAGTAATTCCTGGTATGGTTACTGTACTGGTAACTCCCCAAAAGAATCAGGATTGTGGTGAGGGAACAGAGAAAAAAGCTCATTTAGGACCTGCACTTACGAAGGGGGTAGGCAGCTGTATATCAGGGAGTAAACCTTCTGAGAATAAAAACAGCTGGAGCATGTTAAGCTAATTACACAGGGGAAAGGATAATGTACTGGGAACTCCTCAGAAGAATCTGATTTGTGGTGAGGGCAGAGAGATAAAAGCTCATTTAGGAACGACATGAACATTGCTGCGTAGGTAGCTGTTTATCAGTAAATATCTCCACTGAGATTAAGAAAAGCAGTAGCTTAATAAATTAAGTACTTCCTGGTATGGTTACTGTACTGGTAACTCCCCAAAGAATCTGGATTGTGGTGAGGGAACAGAGAAAAAAGCTCATTTAGGACCTGCACTTACGAAGGGGGTAGGCAGCTGTATATCAGGGAGTAAACCTTCTGAGAATAAAAACAGCTGGAGCTTGTTAAGGTAATTACACAGGGGAAAGGATAATGTACTGGGAACTCCTCAGAAGAATCTGATTTGTGGTGAGGGCAGAGAGATAAAAGCTCATTTAGGAACGACATGAACATGCTGCGTAGGTAGCTGTTTATCAGTAAATATCTCCACTGAGATTAAGAAAAGCAGTAGCTTAATAAATTAAGTACTTCCTGGTATGGTTACTGTACTGGTAACTCCCCAAAAGAATCTGGATTGTGGTGAGGGAACAGAGAAAAAAGCTCATTTAAGACCTGCACTTACGAAGGGGGTAGGCAGCTGTATATCAGGGAGTAAACCTTCTGAGAATAAATACAGCTGGAGCTTGTTAAGGTAATTGCACAGGGGAAAGGATAATGTACTGGGAACTCCTCAGAAGAATCTGATTTGTGGTGAGGGCAGTGAGATAAAAGCTCATTTAGGAACGACATAAACATGCTGCGTAGGTAGCTGTTTATCAGTAAATATCTCCACTGAGATTAAGAAAAGCAGTAGCTTAATAAATTAAGTACTTCCTGGTATGGTTACTGTACTGGTAACTCCCCAAAAGAATCTACATTGTGGTGAGGGAACAGAGAAAAAAGCTCATTTAGGACCTGCACTTACGAAGGGGGTAGGCAGCTGTATACCAGGGAGTAAACCTTCTGAGAATAAAAACAGCTGGAGCTTGTTAAGGTAATTACACAGGGGAACGGATAATGTACTGGGAACACCTCAGAAGAATCTGATTTGTGGTGAGGGCAGAGAGATAAAAGCTCATTTAGGAACGACATGAACATGCTGCGTAGGTAGCTGTTTATCAGTAAATATCTCCACTGAGATTAAGAAAAGCAGTAGCTTAATAAATTAAGTACTTCCTGGTATGGTTACTGTACTGGTAACTCCCAAAAAGAATCTGGATTGTGGTGAGGAAACAGAGAAAAAGCTCATTTAAGACCTGCACATACGAAGGGGGTAGGCAGCTGTATGTCAGGGAGTAAACCTTCTGAGAATAAAAACAGCTGGAGCTTGTTAAGGTAATTACACAGGGGAAAGGAGAATGTACTGGGAACTCCTCAGAAGAATCTGATTTGTGGTGAGGGCAGAGAGATAAAAGCTCATTTAGGAACGACATGAACGTGCTGCTTAGGTAGCTGTTTATCAGTAAATATCTCCACTGAGATTAAGAAAAGGAGTAGCTTAATAAATTAAGTACTTCCTGGTATGGTTACTGTACTGGTAACTCCCCAAAAGAATCTGGATTGTGGTGAGGGATCAGAGAAAAAAGCTCATTTAAGACCTGCACTTACGAAGGGGGTAGGCAGCTGTATATCAGGGAGTAAACCTTCTGAGAATAAAAACAGCTGGAGCTTGTTAAGGTAATTACACAGGGGAAAGGATAATGTACTGGGAACTCCTCAGAAGAATCTGATTTGTGGTGAGGGCAGAGAGATAAAAGCTCATTTAGGAACGACATGAACATGCTGCATAGTTAGCTGTTTATCAGTAAATATCTCCACTGAGATTAAGAAAAGCAGTAGCTTAATGAATTAACTACTTCCTGGTATGGTTACTGTACTGGTAACTCCCCAAAAGAATTTGGATTGTGGTGAGGGAACAGAGAAAAAAGCTCATTTAGGACCTGCACTTACGAAGGGGGTAGGCAGCTGTATATCAGGGAGTAAACCTTCTGAGAATAAAAACAGCTGGAGCTTGTTAAGGTAATTACACAGGGGAAAGGATAATGTACTGGGAACTCCTCAGAAGAATCTGAATTGTGGTGAGGGCAGAGAGATAAAAGCTCATTTAGGAACGACATGAACATGCTGCATAGGTAGCTGTTTATCAGTAAATATCTCCACTGAGATTAAGAAAAGCAGTTGCTTAATAAATTAAGTACTTCCTGGTATGGTTACTGTACTGGTAACTCCCTTGAAGAATCTGGATTGTGGTGAGGGAACAGAGAAAAAAGCTCATTTAGGCCCTGCACTCAAGAAGGGGGTAGGCAGCTGTATATCAGGGAGTAAACCTTCTGAGAATAAAAACAGCTGGAGCTTGTTAAGGTAATTACACAGGGGAAAGGATAATGTACTGGGAATTCCTCAGAAGACTCTGATATGTGGTGAGGGCAGAGAGATAAAAGCTCATTTAGGAACGACATGAACATGCTGCGTAGGTAGCTGTTTATCAGTAAATATCTCCACTGAGATTAAGAAAAGCAGTAGCTTAATAAATTAAGTAATTCCTGGTATGGTTACTGTACTTGTAACTCCCCAAAAGAATCAGGATTGTGGTGAGGGAACAGAGAAAAAAGCTCATTTAGGACCTGCACTTACGAAGGGGCTAGGCAGCTGTATATCAGGGAGTAAACCTTCTGAGAATAAAAACAGCTGGAGCTTGTTAAGGTAATTACACAGGGGAAAGGATAATGTACTGGGAACTCCTCAGAAGAATCTGATTTGTGGTGAGGGCAGAGAGATAAAAGCTCATTTAGGAACGACATGAACATGCTGCGTAGGTAGCTGTTTATCAGTAAATATCTCCACTGAGATTAAGAAAAGCAGTAGCCTAATAAATTAAGTACTTCCTGGTATGGTTACTGTACTGGTAACTCCCCAAAAGAATCTGGATTGTGGTGAGGGAACAGAGAAAAAAGCTCATTTAAGACCTGCACTTACGAAGGGGGTAGGCAGCTGTATATCAGGGAGTAAACCTTCTGAGAATAAATACAGCTGGAGCTTGTTAAGGTAATTACACAGGGGAAAGGATAATGTACTGGGAACTCCTCAGAAGAATCTGATTTGTGGTGAGGGCAGTGAGATAAAAGCTCATTTAGGAACGACATGAACATGCTGCGTAGGTAGCTGTTTATCAGTAAATATCTCCACTGAGATTAAGAAAAGCAGAAGCTTAATAAATTAAGTACTTCCTGGTATGGTTACTGTACTGGTAACTCCCCAAAAGAATCTACATTGGGGTGAGGGAACAGAGAAAAAAGCTCATTTAGGACCTGCACTTACGAAGGGGGTAGGCAGCTGTATATCAGGGAGTAAACCTTCTGAGAATAAAAACAGCTGGAGCTTGTTAAGGTAATTACACAGGGGAACGGATAATGTACTGGGAACACCTCAGAAGAATCTGATTTGTGGTGAGGGCAGAGAGATAAAAGCTCATTTAGGAACGACATGAACGTGCTGCGTAGGTAGCTGTTTATCAGTAAATATCTCCACTGAGATTAAGAAAAGGAGTAGCTTAATAAATTAAGTACTTCCTGGTATGGTTACTGTACTGGTAACTCCCCAAAAGAATCTGGATTGTGGTGAGGGATCAGAGAAAAAAGCTCATTTAGGACCTGCACTTACGAAGGGGGTAGGCAGCTGTATATCAGGGAGTAAACCTTCTGAGAATAAAAACAGCTGGAGCTTGTTAAGTTAATTACACAGGGGAAGGATAATGTACTGGGAACTCCTCAGAAGAATCTGATTTGTGGTGAGGGCAGAGAGATAAAAGCTCATTTAGGAACGACATGAACATGCTGCATAGTTAGCTGTTTATCAGTAAATACCTCCACTGAGATTAAGAAAAGCAGTAGCTTAATGAATTAACTACTTCCTGGTATGGTTACTGTACTGGTAACTCCCCAAAAGAATCTGGATTGTGGTGAGGGAACAGAGAAAAAAGCTCATTTACGACCTGCACTTACGAAGGGGGTAGGCAGCTGTATATCAGGGAGTAAACCTTCTGAGAATAAAAACAGCTGGAGCTTGTTAAGGTAATTACACAGGGGAAAGGATAATGTACTGGGAACTCCTCAGAAGAATCTGATTTGTGGTGAGGGAAGAGAGATAAAAGCTCATTTAGGAACGACATGAACATGCTGCGTAGGTAGCTGTTTATCAGTAAATATCTCCACTGAGATTAAGAAAAGCAGTAGCTTAATAAATTAAGTACTTCCTGGTATGGTTACTGTACTGGTAACTCCCCAAAAGAATCTGCATTGTGGTGAGGGAACAGAGAAAAAAGCTCATTTAGGACCTGCACTTACGAAGGGGGTAGGCAGCTGTATATCAGGGAGTAAACCTTCTGAGAATAAAAACAGCTGGAGCTTGTTAAGGTAATTACACAGGGGAAAGGATAATGTACTGGGAACTCCTCAGAAGAATCTGATTTGTGGTGAGGGCAGAGAGATAAAAGCTCATTTAGGAAAGACATGAACATGCTGCGTAGGTAGCTGTTTATCAGTAAATATCGGCACTGAGATTAAGAAAAGCAGTAGCTTAATAAATTAATTACTTCCTGGTATGGTTACTGTACTGGTAACTCCCCAAAAGAATCTGGATTGTGGTGAGGGAACAGAGAAAAAAGCTCATTTAGGACCTGCACTTACGAAGGGGGTAGGGAGCTGTATATCAGGGAGTAAACCTTCTGAGAATAAAAACAGCTGGAGCTTGTTAAGGTAATTACACAGGGGAAAGGATAATGTACTGGGAACTCCTCAGAAGAATCTGATTTGTGGTGAGGGCAGAGAGATAAAAGCTCATTTAGGAACGACATGAACATGCTGCGTAGGTAGCTGTTTATCAATAAATATCTCCACTGAGATTAAGAAAAGCACTAGCTTCATAAATTAAGTACTTCCTGGTATGGTTACTGTACTGGTAACTCCCCAAAAGAATCTGGATTGTGGTGAGGGAAGAGAGAAAAAAGCTCATTTCGGACCTGCACTTACGAAGGGGGTAGGCAGCTGCATATCACGGAGTAAACCTTCTGAGAATAAAAACAGCTGGAGCTTGTTAAGGTAATTACACAGGAGAAAGGATAATGTACTGGGAACTCCTCAGAAGAATCTGATTTGTGGTGAGGGCAGAGAAATAAAAGCTCTTTTAGGAACGACATGAACCTGCTGCGTAGGTAGCTGTTTATCAGTAAATATCTCCACTGAGATTAAGAAAAGCAGTAGCTTAATAAATTAAGTACTTCCTGGTATGGTTACTGTACTGGTAGCTCCCCAAAAGAATCTGGACTGTGGTGAGGGAACAGAGAAAAAAGCTCATTTAGGACCTGCACTTACTTAGGGGGTAGGCAGCTCTATATCAGGTGGTAAACCTTCTGAGAATAAAAACAGCTGGAGCTTGTTAAGGTAATTACACAGGGGAAAGGATAATGTACTGGGAACTCCTCAGAAGAATCTGATTTGTGGTGAGGGCAGAGAGATAAAAGCTCATTTGGGAACGACATGAACCTGCTGCATAGGTAGCTGTTTATCAGTAAATATCTCCACTGAGATTAAGAAAAGCAGTAGCTTAATAAATTAAGTACTTCCTGGTATGGTTACTGTACTTGTAGCTCCCCAAAAGAATCTGGATTGTGGTGAGGGAACAGAGAAAAAAGCTCATTTAAGACCTGCACTTACTTAGGGGGTAGGCAGCTCTATATCAGGTGGTAAACCTTCTGAGAATAAAAACAGCTGGAGCTTGTTAAGATAATTACACAGGGGAAAGGATAATGTACTGGGAACTCCTCAGAAGAATCTGATTTGTGGTGAGGGCAGAGAGATAAAAGCTCATTTAGGAACGAAATGAACATGCTGCGTAGGTAGCTGTTTATCAGTAAATATCTCCACTGAGATTAAGAAAAGCAGTAGCTTAATAAATTAAGTACTTCCTGGTATGGTTACTGTACTGGTAACTCCCTTAAAGAATCTGGATTGTGGTGAGGGAACAGAGAAAAAAGCTCATTTAGGCCCTGCACTTAAGAAGGGGGTAGGCAGCTGTATATCAGGGAGTAAACCTTCTGAGAATAAAAACAGCTGGAGCTTGTTAAGGTAATTACACAGGGGAAAGGATAATGTACTGGGACCTCCTCAGAAGACTCTGATTTGTGGTGAGGGCAGAGAGATAAAAGCTCATTTAGGAACGACATGAACATGCTGCGTAGGTAGCTGTTTATCAGTAAATATCTCCACTGAGATTAAGAAAAGCAGTAGCTTAATAAATTAAGTACTTCCTGGTATGGTTACTGTACTGGTAACTCCCCAAAAGAATCTGGATTGTGGTGAGGGAACAGAGAAAAAAGCTCATTTAGGACCTCCACTTACGAAGGGGGTAGGCAGCTGTATATCAGGGAGTAAACATTCTGAGAATAAAAACAGCTGGAGCTTGTTAAGGTAATTACACAGGGGAAAGGATAATGTACTGGGAACTCCTCAGAAGAATCTGATTTGTGGTGAGGGCAGAGAGATAAAAGCTCGTTTAGGAACGACATGAACATGCTGCGTAGGTAGCTGTTTATCAGTAAATATCTCCACTGAGATTAAGAAAAGCAGTAGCTTAATAAATTAAGTACGTCCTGGTATGGTTACTATACTGGTAACTCCCCAAAAGAATCTGGATTGTGGTGAGGGAACAGAGAAAAAAGCTCATTTAGGACCTGCACTTACGAAGGGGGTAGGCAGCTGTATATCAGGGAGTAAACCTTCTGAGAATAAAAACAGCTGGAGCATGTTAAGGTAATTACACAGGGGAAAGGATAATGTACTGGGAACTCCTCAGAAGAATCTGATTTGTGGTGAGGGCAGAGAGATAAAAGCTCATTTAGGAACGACATGAACATGCTGCGTAGGTAGCTGTTATCAGTAAATATCTCCACTGAGATTAAGAAAAGCAGTAGCTTAATAAATTAATTACTTCCTGGTATGGTTACTGTACTGGTAACTCCCCAAAAGAATCTGGATTGTGGTGAGGGAACAGAGAAAAAAGCTCATTTAGGACCTGCACTTACGAAGGGGGTAGGGAGCTGTATATCAGGGAGTAAACCTTCTGAGAATAAAAACAGCTGGAGCTTGTTAAGGTAATTACACAGGGGAAAGGATAATGTACTGGGAACTCCTCAGAAGAATCTGATTTGTGGTGAGGGAAGAGAGATCAAAGCTCTTAGGAACGACATGAACATACTGCGTAGGTAGCTGTTTATCAGTAAATATCTCCACTGAGATTAAGAAAAGCAGTAGCTTAATAAATTAAGTACTTCCTGGTATGGTTACTGTACTGGTAACTCCCCAAAAGAATCTGGATTGTGGTGAGGGAACAGAGAAAAAAGCTCATTTAGGACCTGCACTTACGAAGGGGGTAGGCAGCTGTATATCAGGGAGTAAACCTTCTGAGAATAAAAACAGCTGGAGCTTGTTAAGATAATTACAAAGGGGAAAGGATATTGTACTGGGAACTCCTCAGAAGAATCTGATTTGTGGTGAGGGCAGAGAGATAAAAGCTCATTTAGGAACGACATGAACATGCTGCGTAGGTAGCTGTTTATCAGTAAATATCTCCACTGAGATTAAGAAAAGCAGTAGCTTAATAAATTAAGTACTTCCTGGTATGGTTACTGTACTGGTAACTCCCCAAAAGAATCTGGATTGTGGTGAGGGAACAGAGAAAAAAGCTCATTTAGGACCTGCACTTACGAAGGGGGTAGGCAGCTGTATATCAGGGAGTAAACCTTCTGAGAATGAAAACAGCTGGAGCTTGTTAAGGTAATTACACAGGGGAAAGGATAATGTACTGGGAACTCCTCAGAAGAATCTGATTTGTGGTGAGGGCAGAGAGATAAAAGCTCATTTAGGAACGACATGAACATGCTGCGTAGGTAGCTGTTTATCAGTAAATATCTCCACTGAGATTAAGAAAAGCAGTAGCTTAATAAATTAAGTACTTCCTGGTATGGTTACTGTACTGGTAACTCCCCAAAAGAATCTGCATTGTGGTGAGGGAACAGAGAAAAAAGCTCATTTTGGACCTGCACTTACGAAGGGGGTAGGCAGCTGTATATCAGGGAGTAAACCTTCTGAGAATAAAAACAGCTGGAGCTTGTTAAGGTAATTACACAGGGGAAAGGATAATGTACTGGGAACTCCTCAGAAGAATCTGATTTGTGGTGAGGGCAGAGAGATAAAAGCTCATTTAGGAACGACATGAACATGCTGCGTAGGTAGCTGTTTATCAGTAAATATCTCCACTGAGATTAAGAAAAGCAGTAGCTTAATAAATTAATTACTTCCTGGTATGGTTACTGTACTGGTAACTCCCCAAAAGAATATGGATTGTGGTGAGGGAACAGAGAAAAAAGCTCATTTAGGACCTGCACTTACGAAGGGGGTAGGGAGCTGTATATCAGGGAGTAAACCTTCTGAGAATAAAAACAGCTGGAGCTTGTTAAGGTAATTACACAGGGGAAAGGATAATGTACTGGGAACTCCTCAGAAGAATCTGATTTGTGGTGAGGGCAGAGAGATAAAAGCTCATTTAGGAACGACATGAACATGCTGCGTAGGTAGCTGTTTATCAATAAATATCTCCACTAAGATTAAGAAAAGCACTAGCTTCATAAATTAAGTACTTCCTGGTATGGTTACTGTACTGGTAACTCCCCAAAAGAATCTGGATTGTGGTGAGGGAAGAGAGAAAAAAGCTCATTTCGGACCTGCACTTACGATGGGGGTAGGCAGCTGCATATCACGGAGTAAACCTTCTGAGAATAAAAACAGCTGGAGCTTGTTAAGGTAATTACACAGGAGAAAGGATAATGTACTGGGAACTCCTCAGAAGAATCTGATTTGTGGTGAGGGCAGAGAAATAAAAGCTCTTTTAGGAACGACATGAACCTGCTGCGTAGGTAGCTGTTTATCAGTAAATATCTCCACTGAGATTAAGAAAAGCAGTAGCTTAATAAATTAAGTACTTCCTGGTATGGTTACTGTACTGGTAGCTCCCCAAAAGAATCTGGACTGTGGTGAGGGAACAGAGAAAAAAGCTCATTTAGGACCTGCACTTACTTAGGGGTTAGGCAGCTCTATATCATGTGGTAAACCTTCTGAGAATAAAAACAGCTGGAGCTTGTTAAGGTAATTACACAGGGGAAAGGATAATGTACTGGGAACTCCTCAGAAGAATCTGATTTGTGGTGATGGCAGAGAGATAAAAGCTCATTTAGGAACGACATGAAACATGCTGTGTAGGTTGCTGTTTAAAGAAAATATCTCCACTGAGATTAAGAAAAGCAGTAGCTTAATAAATTAAGTACTTCCTGGTATGGTTACTGTACTGGTAACTCCCCAAAAGAATCTGGATTGTGGTGAGGGAACAGAGAAAAAAGCTCATTTAGGACCTGCACTTACAAAGGGGGTAGGCAGCTGTATATCAGGGAGTAAACCTTCTGAGAATAAAAACAGCTGGAGCTTGTTAAGGTAATTACACAGGGGAAAGGATAATGTACTGGGAACTCCTCAGAAGAATCTGATTCGTGGTGAGGGCAGAGAGATAAAAGCTCATTTAGGAACGAAATGAACATGCTGCGTAGGTAGCTGTTTATCAGTAAATATATCCACTGAGATTAAGAAAAGCAGTAGCTTAATAAATTAAGTACTTCCTGGTATGGTTACTGTACTGGTAACTCCCCAAAAGAATCTGGATTGTGGTGAGGGAACAGAGAAAAAGCTCATTTAGGACCTGCACTTACGAAGGGGGTAGGCAGCTGTATATCAGGGAGTAAATATTCTGAGAATAAAAACAGCTGGAGCTTGTTAAGGTAATTACACAGGGGAAAGGATAATGTACTGGGAACTCCTCAGAAGAATCTGATTCGTGGTGAGGGCAGAGAGATAAAAGCTCATTTAGGAACGAAATGAACATGCTGCGTAGGTAGCTGTTTATCAGTAAATATATCCACTGAGATTAAGAAAAGCAGTAGCTTAATAAATTAATTACTTCCTGGTATGGTTACTGTACTGGTATCTCCCCAAAAGAATCTGGATTGTGGTGAGGGAACCGAGAAAAAAGCTCATTTAGGACCTGCACTTACGAAGGGGGTAGGCAGCTGTATATCAGGGAGTAAACCTTCTGAGAATAAAAACAGCTGGAGCTTGTTAAGGTAATTACGCAGGGGAAAGGATAATGTACTGGGAACTCCTCAGAAGAATCTGATTTGTGGTGAGGGCAGAGAGACAATAGCTCATTTAGGAACGACACGAACATGCTGCGTAGGTAGCTGTTTATCAGTAAATATCTCCACTGAGATTAAGAAAAGCAGTAGCTTAATAAATTAAGTACTTCCTGGTATGGTTACTGTACTGGTAACTCCCCAAAAGAATCTGGATTGTCGTGAGGGAACAGAGAAAAAAAGCTCATTTAGGACCTGCACTTACGAAGGGGGTAGGCAGATGTATATCAGGGAGTAAACCTTCTGAGAATAAAAACAGCTTGGAGCTTGTTAAGGTAATTACACAGGGGAAAGGATAATGTACTGGGAACTCCTCAGAAGAATCTGAATTGTGGTGAGGGCAGAGAGATAAAAGCTCATTTAGGAACGACATGAACATGCTGCGTAGGTAGCTGTTTATCAGTAAATATCTCCACTGAGATTAAGAAAAGCAGTAGATTAATAAATTAAGTACTTCCTGGTATGGTTACTGTACTGGTAACTCCCCAAAAGAATCTGGATTGTGGTAAGGGAACAGAGAAAAAAGCTCATTTAGGACCTGCACTTACGAAGGGGGGTAGGCAGCTGTATATCACTGAGTAAACCTTCTGAGAATAAAAACAGCTGGATCTTGTTAAGGTAATTACACAGGGGAAATAATAGTGTACTGGGAACTACTCAGAAGAATCTGATTTGTGGTGAGGGCAGAGAGATAAAAGCTCATTTAGGAACGACATGAACATGCTGCGTAGGTAGCTGTTTGTCAGTAAATATCTCCACTGAGATTAAGAAAAGCAGTAGCTTAATAAATTAAGTACTTCCTGGTATGGTTACTGTACTGTTAACTCCCCAACAGAATCTGGATTGTGGTGAGGGAACAGAGAAAAAAGCTCATTTAGGATCTGCACTTACGAAGGGGGTAGGCAGCTGTATATCAGGGAGTAAACCTTCTGAGAATAAAAACAGCTGGAGCTTGTGAAGGTAATTACACAGGGGAAAGGATAATGTACTGGGAACTCCTCAGAAGAATCTGATTTGTGGTGAGGGCAGAGAGACAAAAGCTCATTTAGGAACGACATGAACATGCTGCGTAGGTAGCTGTTTATCAGTAAATATCTCCACTGAGATTAAGAAAAGCAGTAGCTTAATAAATTAAGTACTTCCTGGTATGGTTACTGTACTGGTAACTCCCCAAAGGAATCTGGATTGTGGTGAGGGAACAGAGAAAAAAGCTCATTTAGGACCTGCACTTACGAAGGGGGTAGGCAGCTGTATATCAGGGAGTAAACCTTCTGAGAATAAAAACAGCTGGAGCTTGTTAAGGTAATTACACAGGGGAAAGGATAATGTACTGGGAACTCCTCAGAAGAATCTGATTTGTGGTGAGGGCAGAGAGATAAAAGCTCATTTAGGAACGACATGTACCTGTTTATCAGTAAATATCTCCACCGAGATTAAGAAAAGTAGTGGCTTAATAAATTAAGTACTTCCTGGTATGGTTACTGTACTGGTAACTCCCCAAAAGAATCTGGATTGTGGTGAGGGAACAGAGAAAAAAGCTCATTTAGGACGTGCACTTACGAAGGGGGTAGGCAGCTGTATATCAGGGAGTAAACCTTCTGAGAATAAAAACAGCTGGAGCTTGTTAAGGTAATTACACAGGGGAAAGGATAATGTACTGGGAACTCCTCAGAAGAATCTGATTTGTGGTGAGGGCAGAGAGATAAAAGCTCATTTAGGAACGACTTGAACATGCTGCGTAGGTAGCTGTTTATCAGTAAATATCTCCAATGAGATTAAGAAAAGCAGTAGCTTAATAAATTAAGTACTTCCTGGTATGGTTACTGTACTGGTAACTCCCCAAAAGAATGTGGATTGTGGTGAGGGAACAGAGAAAAAAGCTCATTTATGACGTGCACTTACGAAGGGGGTAGGCAGCTGTATATCAGGGAGTAAACCTTCTGAGAATAAAAACAGCTGGAGCTTGTTAAGGTAATTACACAGGGGAAAGGATAATGTACTGGGAACTCCTCAGAAGAATCTGATTTGTGGTGAGGGCAGAGAGATAAAAGCTCATTTAGGAACGACATGAACATGCTGCGTAGGTAGCTGTTTATCAGTAAATATCTCCACTGAGATTAAGAAAAGCAGTAGCTTCATAAATTAAGTACTTCCTGGTATGGTTACTGTACTGGTAACTCCCCAAAAAGCATCTGCATTGTGGTGAGGGAACAGAGAAAAAAGCTCATTTAGGACCTGCACTTACGAAGGGGGTAGGCAGCTGTATATCAGGGAGTAAACCTTCTGAGAATAAAAACAGCTGGAGCTTGTTAAGGTAATTACACAGGGGAAAGGATAATGTACTGGGAACTCCTCAGAAGAATCTGATTGGTGGTGAGGGCAGAGAGATAAAAGCTCATTTAGGAATGACATGAACATGCTGCGTAGGTAGCTGTTTATCAGTAAATATCTCCACTGAGATTAAGAAAAGTATTAGCTTAATAAATTAAGTACTTCCTGGTATGGTTACTGTACTGGTAACTCCCCAAAAGAATCTGGATTGTGGTGACGGAACAGAGAAAAAAGCTCATTTAGGACGTGCACTTACGAAGGGGGTAGGCAGCTGTATATCAGGGAGTAAACCTTCTGAGAATAAAAACAGCTGGAGCTTGTTAATGTAATTACACAGGG
>NW_025959050.1:0-36986 GCF_023159225.1 Perognathus longimembris pacificus | reverse complement strand
GAGTTCCCAGTACATTATCCTTTCCCCTGTGTAATTACCTTAACAAGCTCCAGCTGTTTTTATTCTCAGAAGGTTTACTCCCTGATATACAGCTCCCTACCCCCTTCGTAAGTGCAGGTCCTAAATGAGCTTTTTTCTCTGTCCCTCACCACAATCCAGATTCTTTTGGGGAGTTACCAGTACAGTAACCATACCAGGAAGTAATTAATTTATTAAGCTACTGCTTTTCTTAATCTCAGTGGAGATATTTACTGATAAACAGCTACCTACGCAGCATGTTCATGTCGTTCCTAAATGAGCTTTTATCTCTCTGCCCTCACCACAAATCAGATTCTTCTGAGGAGTTCCCAGTACATTATCCTTTCCCGTGTGTAATTACCTTAACAAGCTCCAGCTGTTTTTATTCTCAGAAGGTTTACTCCGTGATATACAGCTGCCTACCCCCTTCGTAAGTGCAAGTCCTAAATGAGCTTTTTTCTCTGTTCCCTCACCACAATCCAGATTCTTTTGGGGAGTTACCAGTACAGTAACCATACCAGGAAGTACTAATTTATTAAGCTACTGCTTTTCTTAATCTCAGTGGAGATATTTACTGATAAACAGCTACCTACGCAGCATGTTCATGTCGTTCCTAAACGAGCTTTTATCTCTCTGCCCTCACCACAAATCAGATTCTTCTGAGGAGTTCCCAGTACATTATCCTTTCCCCTGTGTAATTACCTTAACAAGCTCCAGCTGTTTTTATTCTCAGAAGGTTTACTCCCTGATATACAGCTGCCTACCCCCTTCGTAAGTGCAGGTCCTAAATGACCTTTTTTCTCTGTTCCCTCACCACAATCCAGATTCTTTTGGGGAGTTACCAGTACAGTAACCATACCAGGAAGTACTTAATTTATTAAGCTACTGCTTTTCTTAATCTCAGTGGAGATATTTACTGATAAACAGCTACCTAGGCAGCATGTTCATGTCGTTCCTAAATGAGCTTTTATCTCTCTGCCCTCACCACAAATCAGATTCTTCTGAGGAGTTCCAGTACATTATCCTTTCCCCTGTGTAATTACCTTCACAAGCTCCAGCTGTTTTTATTCTCAGAAGGTTTACTCCCTGATATACAGCTGCCTACCCCCTTCGTAAGTGCAGGTCCTAAATGAGCTTTTTCTCTGTTCCCTCACCACAATGCAGATTCTTTTGGGGAGTTACCAGTACAGTAACCATACCAGGAAGTACTTAATTTATTAAGCTACTGCTTTTCTTAATCTCAGTGGAGATATTTACTGATAAACAGCTACCTACGCAGCATGTTCATGTCGTTCCTAAATGAGCTTTTATCTCTCTGCCCTCACCACAAATCAGATTCTTCTGAGGAGTTCCCAGTACATTATCCTTTCCCCTGTGTAATTACCTTAACAAGCTCCAGCTGTTTTTATTCTCAGAAGGTTTACTCCCTGATATACAGCTGCCTACCCCCTTCGTAAGTGCAGGTCCTAAATGAGCTTTTTTCTCTGTTCCCTTACCACAATCCAGATTCTTTTGGGGAGTTACCAGTACAGTAACCATACCAGGAAGTACTTAATTTATTAATCTACTGCTTTTCTTAATCTCAGTGGAGATATTTACTGATAAACAGCTACCTACGCAGCATGTTCATGTCGTTCCTAAATGAGCTTTTATCTCTCTGCCCTCACCACAATTCAGATTCTTCTGAGGAGTTCCCAGTACATTATCCTTTCCCCTGTGTAATTAGCTTAACATGCTCCAGCTGTTTTTATTCTCAGAAGGTTTACTCCCTGATATACAGCTGCCTACCCCCTTCGTAAGTGGCAGGTCCTAAATGAGCTTTTTTCTCTGTTCCCTCACGACAATCCAGATTCTTTTGGGGAGTTACCAGTACAGTAACCATACCAGGAAGTACTTAATTTATTAAGCTACTGCTTTTCTTAATCTCAGTGGAGATATTTACTGATAAACAGCTACCTACGCAGCATGTTCGTGTCGTTCCTAAATGAGCTATTGTCTCTCTGCCCTCACCACAAATCAGATTCTTCTGAGGAGTTCCCAGTACATTATCCTTTCCCCTGCGTAATTACCTTAACAAGCTCCAGCTGTTTTTATTCTCAGAAGGTTTACTCCCTGATATACAGCTGCCTACCCCCTTCGTAAGTGCAGGTCCTAAATGAGCTTTTTTCTCGGTTCCCTCACCACAATCCAGATTCTTTTGGGGAGATACCAGTACAGTAACCATACCAGGAAGTAATTAATTTATTAAGCTACTGCTTTTCTTAATCTCAGTGGATATATTTACTGATAAACAGCTACCTACGCAGCATGTTCATTTCGTTCCTAAATGAGCTTTTATCTCTCTGCCCTCACCACGAATCAGATTCTTCTGAGGAGTTCCCAGTACATTATCCTTTCCCCTGTGTAATTACCTTAACAAGCTCCAGCTGTTTTTATTCTCAGAATATTTACTCCCTGATATACAGCTGCCTACCCCCTTCGTAAGTGCAGGTCCTAAATGAGCTTTTTCTCTGTTCCCTCACCACAATCCAGATTCTTTTGGGGAGTTACCAGTACAGTAACCATACCAGGAAGTACTTAATTTATTAAGCTACTGCTTTTCTTAATCTCAGTGGATATATTTACTGATAAACAGCTACCTACGCAGCATGTTCATTTCGTCCTAAATGAGCTTTTATCTCTCTGCCCTCACCACGAATCAGATTCTTCTGAGGAGTTCCCAGTACATTATCCTTTCCCCTGTGTAATTACCTTAACAAGCTCCAGCTGTTTTTATTCTCAGAAGGTTTACTCCTGATATACAGCTGCCTACCCCCTTTGTAAGTGCAGGTCCTAAATGAGCTTTTTTCTCTGTTCCCTCACCACAATCCAGATTCTTTTGGGGAGTTACCAGTACAGTAACCATACAGGAAGTACTTAATTTATTAAGCTACTGCTTTTCTTAATCTCAGTGGAGATATTTCCTTTAAACAGCAACCTACACAGCATGTTCATGTCGTTCCTAAATGAGCTTTTATCTCTCTGCCATCACCACAAATCAGATTCTTCTGAGGAGTTCCCAGTACATTATCCTTTCCCCTGTGTAATTACCTTAACAAGCTCCAGCTGTTTTTATTCTCAGAAGGTTTACCACATGATATAGAGCTGCCTAACCCCTAAGTAAGTGCAGGTCCTAAATGAGCTTTTTTCTCTGTTCCCTCACCACAGTCCAGATTCTTTTGGGGAGCTACCAGTACAGTAACCATACCAGGAAGTACTTAATTTATTAAGCTACTGCTTTTCTTAATCTCAGTGGAGATATTTACTGATAAACAGCTACCTACGCAGCAGGTTCATGTCGTTCCTAAAAGAGCTTTTATTTCTCTGCCCTCACCACAAATCAGATTCTTCTGAGGAGTTCCCAGTACATTATCCTTTCTCCTGTGTAATTACCTTAACAAGCTCCAGCTGTTTTTATTCTCAGAAGGTTTACTCCGTGATATGCAGCTGCCTACCCCCATCGTAAGTGCAGGTCCGAAATGAGCTTTTTTCTCTCTTCCCTCACCACAATCCAGATTCTTTTGGGGAGTTACCAGTACAGTAACCATACCAGGAAGTACTTAATTTATGAAGCTAGTGCTTTTCTTAATCTTAGTGGAGATATTTATTGATAAACAGCTACCTACGCAGCATGTTCATGTCGTTCCTAAATGAGCTTTTATCTCTCTGCCCTCACCACAATCAGATTCTTCTGAGGAGTTCCCAGTACATTATCCTTTCCCCTGTGTAATTACCTTAACAAGCTCCAGCTGTTTTTATTCTCAGAAGGTTTACTCCCTGATATACAGCTCCCTACCCCCTTCGTAAGTGCAGGTCCTAAATGAGCTTTTTTCTCTGTTCCCTCACCACAATCCATATTCTTTTGGGGAGTTACCAGTACAGTAACCATACCAGGAAGTAATTAATTTATTAAGCTACTGCTTTCTTAATCTCAGTGGAGATATTTACTGATAAACAGCTACCTACGCAGCATGTTCATGTCGTTCCTAAATGAGCTTTTATCTCTCTGCCCTCACCACAAATCAGATTCTTCTGAGGAGTTCCCAGTACATTATCCTTTCCCCTGTGTAATTACCTTAACAAGCTCCAGCTGTTTTTATTCTCAGAAGGTTTACTCCCTGATATACAGCTGCCTACCCCCTTCGTAAGTGCAGGTCCTAAATGAGCTTTTTTCTCTGTTCCCTCACCACAATGCAGATTCTTTTGGGGAGTTACCAGTACAGTAACCATACCAGGAAGTACTTAATTTATTAAGCTACTGCTTTTCTTAATCTCAGTGGAGATATTTACTGATAAACAGCTACCTACGCAGCATGTTCATGTCGTTCCTAAATGAGCTTTTATCTCTCTGCCCTCACCACAAATCAGATTCTTCTGAGGAGTTCCCAGTACATTATCCTTTCCCCTGTGTAATTACCTTAACAAGCTCCAGCTGTTTTCATTCTCAGAAGGTTTACTCCCTGATATACAGCTGCCTACCCCCTTCGTAAGTGCAGGTCCTAAATGAGCTTTTTTCTCTGTTCCCTCACCACAATCCAGATTCTTTTGGGGAGTTACCAGTACAGTAACCATACCAGGAAGTACTTAATTTATTAAGCTACTGCTTTTCTTAATCTCAGTGGAGATATTTACTGATAAACAGCTACCTACGCAGCATGTTCATGTCGTTCCTAAATGAGCTTTTATCTCTCTGCCCTCACCACAAATCAGATTCTTCTGAGGAGTTCCCAGTACAATATCCTTTCCCCTTTGTAATTATCTTAACAAGCTCCAGCTGTTTTTATTCTCAGAAGGTTTACTCCCTGATATACAGCTGCCTACCCCCTTCGTAAGTGCAGGTCCTAAATGAGCTTTTTTCTCTGTTCCCTCACCACAATCCAGATTCTTTTGGGGAGTTACCAGTACAGTAACCATACCAGGAAGTACTTAATTTATTAAGCTACTGCTTTTCTTAATCTCAGTGGAGATATTTACTGATAAACAGCTACCTACGCAGTATGTTCATGTCGTTCCTAAGAGCTTTGATCTCTCTTCCCTCACCACAAATCAGATTCTTCTGAGGAGTTCCCAGTACATTATCCTTTCCCCTGTGTAATTACCTTAACAAGCTCCAGCTGTTTTTATTCTCAGAAGGTTTACTCCCTGATATACAGCTCCCTACCCCCTTCGTAAGTGCAGGTCCTAAATGAGCTTTTTTCTCTGTTCCCTCACCACAATCCAGATTCTTTTGGGGAGTTACCAGTACAGTAACCATACCAGGAAGTAATTAATTTATTAAGCTACTGCTTTTCTTAATCTCAGTGGAGATATTTACTGATAAACAGCTACCTACGCAGCATGTTCATGTCGTTCCTAAATGAGCTTTTATCTCTCTGCCCTCACCACAAATCAGATTCTTCTGAGGAGTTCCCAGTACATTATCCTTTCCCCTGTGTAATTACCTTAACATGCTCCAGCTGTTTTTATTCTCAGAAGGTTTACTCCCTGATATACAGCTGCCTACCCCCTTCGTAAGTGCAGGTCCTAAATGAGCTTTTTTCTCTGTTCCCTCACCACAATCCAGATTCTTTTGGGGAGTTACCAGTATAGTAACCATACCAGGACGTACTTAATTTATTAAGCTACTGCTTTTCTTAATCTCAGTGGAGATATTTACTGATAAACAGCTACCTACGCAGCATGTTCATGTCGTTCCTAAACGAGCTTTTATCTCTCTGCCCTCACCACAAATCAGATTCTTCTGAGGAGTTCCCAGTACATTATCCTTTCCCCTGTGTAATTACCTTAACAAGCTCCAGCTGTTTTTATTCTCAGAATGTTTACTCCCTGATATACAGCTGCCTACCCCCTTCGTAAGTGGAGGTCCTAAATGAGCTTTTTTCTCTGTTCCCTCACCACAATCCAGATTCTTTTGGGGAGTTACCAGTACAGTAACCATACCAGGAAGTACTTAATTTATTAAGCTACTGCTTTTCTTAATCTCAGTGGAGATATTTACTGATAAACAGCTACCTACGAAGCATGTTCATGTCGTTCCTAAATGAGCTTTTATCTCTCTGCCCTCACCACAAATCAGAGTCTTCTGAGGAGGTCCCAGTACATTATCCTTTCCCCTGTGTAATTACCTTAACAAGCTCCAGCTGTTTTTATTCTCAGAAGGTTTACTCCCTGATATACAGCTGCCTACCCCCTTCTTAAGTGCAGGGCCCTAAATGAGCTTTTTTCTCTGTTCCCTCACCACAATCCAGATTCTTTAAGGGAGTTACCAGTACAGTAACCATACCAGGAAGTACTTAATTTATTAAGCTACTGCTTTTCTTAATCTCAGTGGAGATATTTACTGATAAACAGCTACCTACGCAGCATGTTCATTTCGTTCCTAAATGAGCTTTTATCTCTCTGCCCTCACCACAAATCAGATTCTTCTGAGGAGTTCCCAGTACATTATCCTTTCCCCTGTGTAATTATCTTAACAAGCTCCAGCTGTTTTTATTCTCAGAAGGTTTACCACCTGATATAGAGCTGCCTACCCCCTAAGTAAGTGCAGGTCTTAAATGAGCTTTTTTCTCTGTTCCCTCACCACAATCCAGATTCTTTTGGGGAGCTACAAGTACAGTAACCATACCAGGAAGTACTTAATTTATTAAGCTACTGCTTTTCTTAATCTCAGTGGAGATATTTACTGATAAACAGCTACCTATGCAGCAGGTTCATGTCGTTCCCAAATGAGCTTTTATCTCTCTGCCCTCACCACAAATCAGATTCTTCTGAGGAGTTCCCAGTACATTATCCTTTCCCCTGTGTAATTACCTTAACAAGCTCCAGCTGTTTTTATTCTCAGAAGGTTTACCACCTGATATAGAGCTGCCTACCCCCTAAGTAAGTGCAGGTCCTAAATGAGCTTTTTTCTCTGTTCCCTCACCACAGTCCAGATTCTTTTGGGGAGCTACCAGTACAGTAACCATACCAGGAAGTACTTAATTTATTAAGCTACTGCTTTTCTTAATCTCAGTGGAGATATTTACTGATAAACAGCTACCTACGCAGCAGGTTCATGTCGTTCCTAAAAGAGCTTTTATTTCTCTGCCCTCACCACAAATCAGATTCTTCTGAGGAGTTCCCAGTACATTATCCTTTCTCCTGTGTAATTACCTTAACAAGCTCCAGCTGTTTTTATTCTCAGAAGGTTTACTCCGTGATATGCAGCTGCCTACCCCCTTCGTAAGTGCAGGTCCGAAATGAGCTTTTTTCTCTCTTCCCTCACCACAATCCAGATTCTTTTGGGGAGTTACCAGTACAGTAACCATACCAGGAAGTACTTAATTTATGAAGCTAGTGCTTTTCTTAATCTCAGTGGAGATATTTATTGATAAACAGCTACCTACGCAGCATGTTCATGTCGTTCCTAAATGAGCTTTTATCTCTCTGCCCTCACCACAAATCAGATTCTTCTGAGGAGTTCCCAGTACATTATCCTTTCCCCTGTGTAATTACCTTAACAAGCTCCAGCTGTTTTTATTCTCAGAAGGTTTACTCCCTGATATACAGCTCCCTACCCCCTTCGTAAGTGCAGGTCCTAAATGAGCTTTTTTCTCTGTTCCCTCACCACAATCCAGATTCTTTTGGGGAGTTACCAGTACAGTAACCATACCAGGAAGTAATTAATTTATTAAGCTACTGCTTTTCTTAATCTCAGTGCCGATATTTACTGATAAACAGCTACCTACGCAGCATGTTCATGTCTTTCCTAAATGAGCTTTTATCTCTCTGCCCTCACCACAAATCAGATTCTTCTGAGGAGTTCCCAGTACATTATCCTTTCCCCTGTGTAATTACCTTAACAAGCTCCAGCTGTTTTTATTCTCAGAAGGTTTACTCCCTGATATACAGCTGCCTACCCCCTTCGTAAGTGCAGGTCCTAAATGAGCTTTTTTCTCTGTTCCCTCACCACAATGCAGATTCTTTTGGGGAGTTACCAGTACAGTAACCATACCAGGAAGTACTTAATTTATTAAGCTACTGCTTTTCTTAATCTCAGTGGAGATATTTACTGATAAACAGCTACCTACGCAGCATGTTCATGTCGTTCCTAAATGAGCTTTTATCTCTCTTCCCTCACCACAAATCAGATTCTTCTGAGGAGTTCCCAGTACATTATCCTTTCCCCTGTGTAATTACCTTAACAAGCTCCAGCTGTTTTTATTCTCAGAAGGTTTACTCCCTGATATACAGCTGCCTACCCCCTTCGTAAGTGCAGGTCGTAAATGAGCTTTTTTCTCTGTTCCCTCACCACAATCCAGATTCTTTTGGGGAGTTACCAGTACAGTAACCATACCAGGAAGTAGTTAATTCATTAAGCTACTGCTTTTCTTAATCTCAGTGGAGGTATTTACTGATAAACAGCTAACTATGCAGCATGTTCATGTCGTTCCTAAATGAGCTTTTATCTCTCTGCCCTCACCACAAATCAGATTCTTCTGAGGAGTTCCCAGTACATTATCCTTTCCCCTGTGTAATTAACTTAACAAGCTCCAGCTGTTTTTATTCTCAGAAGGTTTACTCCCTGATATACAGCTGCCTACCCCCTTCGTAAGTGCAGGTCCTAAATGAGCTTTTTTCTCTGATCCCTCACCACAATCCAGATTCTTTTGGGGAGTTACCAGTACAGTAACCATACCAGGAAGTACTTAATTTATTAAGCTACTCCTTTTCTTAATCTCAGTGGAGATATTTACTGATAAACAGCTACCTACGCAGCACGTTCATGTCGTTCCTAAATGAGCTTTTATCTCTCTGCCCTCACCACAAATCAGATTCTTCTGAGGTGTTCCCAGTACATTATCCGTTCCCCTGTGTAATTACCTTAACAAGCTCCAGCTGTTTTTATTCTCAGAAGGTTTACTCCCTGATATACAGCTGCCTACCCCCTTCGTAAGTGCAGGTCCTAAATGAGCTTTTTTCTCTGTTCCCTCACCCCAATGTAGATTCTTTTGGGGAGTTACCAGTACAGTAACCATACCAGGAAGTACTTAATTTATTAAGCTTCTGCTTTTCTTAATCTCAGTGGAGATATTTACTGATAAACAGCTACCTACGCAGCATGTTCATGTCGTTCCTAAATGAGCTTTTATCTCACTGCCCTCACCACAAATCAGATTCTTCTGAGGAGTTCCCAGTACATTATCCTTTCCCCTGTGTAATTACCTTAACAAGCTCCAGCTGTATTTATTCTCAGAAGGTTTACTCCCTGATATACAGCTGCCTACCCCCTTCGTAAGTGCAGGTCTTAAATGAGCTTTTTTCTCTGTTCCCTCACCACAATCCAGATTCTTTTGGGGAGTTACCAGTACAGTAACCATACCAGGAAGTACTTAATTTATTAGGCTACTGCTTTTCTTAATCTCAGTGGAGATATTTACTGATAAACAGCTACCTACGCAGCATGTTCATGTCGTTCCTAAATGAGCTTTTATCTCTCTGCCCTCACCACAAATCAGATTCTTCTGAGGAGTTCCCAGTACATTATCCTTTCCCCTGTGTAATTACCTTAACAAGCTCCAGCTGTTTTTATTCTCAGAAGGTTTACTCCCTGATATACAGCTGCCTAGCCCCTTCGTAAGTGCAGGTCCTAAATGAGCTTTTTTCTCTGTTCCCTCACCACAATCCTGATTCTTTTGGGGAGTTACAAGTACAGTAACCATACCAGGAATTACTTAATTTATTAAGCTACTGCTTTTCTTAATCTCAGTGGAGATATTTACTGATAAACAGCTACCTACGCAGCATGTTCATGTCGTTCCTAAATGAGCTTTTATCTCTCTGCCCTCACCACATATCAGAGTCTTCTGAGGAATTCCCAGTACATTATCCTTTCCCCTGTGTAATTACCTTAACAAGCTCCAGCTGTTTTTATTCTCAGAAGGTTTACTCCCTGATATACAGCTGCCTACCCCCTTCTTGAGTGCAGGGCCTAAATGAGCTTTTTTCTCTGTTCCCTCACCACAATCCAGATTCTTCAAGGGAGTTACCAGTACAGTAACCATACCAGGAAGTACTTAATTTATTAAGCAACTGCTTTTCTTAATCTCAGTGGAGATATTTACTGATAAACAGCTACCTATGCAGCATGTTCATGTCGTTCCTAAATGAGCTTTTATCTCTCTGCCCTCACCACAATTCAGATTCTTCTGAGGAGTTCCCAGTACATTATCCTTTCCCCTGTGTAATTACCTTAACAAGCTCCAGCTGTTTTTATTCTCAGAAGGTTTACTCCCTGATATACAGCTGCCTACCCCCTTCGTAAGTGCAGGTCCTAAATGAGCTTTTTTCTCTGTTCCCTCACCACAATCCAAATTCTTTTGGGGAGTTACCAGTACAGTAACCATACCAGGAAGTAGTTAATTCATTAAGCTACTGCTTTTCTTAATCTCAGTGGAGATATTTACTGATAAACAGCTAACTATGCAGCATGTTCATGTCGTTCCTAAATGAGCTTTTATCTCTCTGCCCTCACCACAAATCAGATTCTTCTGAGGAGTTCCCAGTACATTATCCTTTCCCCTGTGTAATTACCTTAACAAGCTCCAGCTGTTTTTATTCTCAGAAGGTTTACTCCCTGATATACAGCTGCCTACCCCCTTCGTAAGTGCAGGTCTTAAATGAGCTTTTTTCTCTGATCCCTCACCACAATCCAGATTCTTTTGGGGAGTTACCAGTACAGTAACCATACCAGGAAGTACTTAATTTATTAAGCTACTCCTTTTCTTAATCTCAGTGGAGATATTTACTGATAAACAGCTACCTAAGCAGCACGTTCATGTCGTTCCTAAATGAGCTTTTATCTCTCTGCCCTCACCACAAATCAGATTCTTCTGAGGAGTTCCCAGTACATTCTCCTTTCCCCTGTGTAATTACCTTAACAAGCTCCAGCTGTTTTTATTCTCAGAAGGTTTACTCCCTGACATACAGCTGCCTACCCCCTTCGTATGTGCAGGTCTTAAATGAGCTTTTTTCTCTGTTCCCTCACCACAATCCAGATTCTTTTTGGGAGTTACCAGTACAGTAACCATACCAGGAAGTACTTAATTTATTAAGCTACTGCTTTTCTTAATCTCAGTGGAGATATTTACTGATAAACAGCTACCTACGCAGCATGTTCATGTCGTTCCTAAATGAGCTTTTATCTCTCTGCCCTCACCACAAATCAGATTCTTCTGAGGTGTTCCCAGTACATTATCCGTTCCCCTGTGTAATTACCTTAACAAGCTCCAGCTGTTTTTATTCTCAGAAGGTTTACTCCCTGGTATACAGCTGCCTACCCCCTTCGTAAGTGCAGGTCCTAAATGAGCTTTTTTCTCTGTTCCCTCACCACAATGTAGATTCTTTTGGGGAGTTACCAGTACAGTAACCATACCAGGAAGTACTTAATTTATTAAGCTACTGCTTTTCTTAATCTCAGTGGAGATATTTACTGATAAACAGCTACCTACGCAGCATGTTTATGTCGTTCCTAAATGAGCTTTTATCTCACTGCCCTCACCACAAATCAGATTCTTCTGAGGAGTTCCCAGTACATTATCCTTTCCCCTGTGCAATTACCTTAACAAGCTCCAGCTGTATTTATTCTCAGAAGGTTTACTCCCTGATATACAGCTGCCTACCCCCTTCGTAAGTGCAGGTCTTAAATGAGCTTTTTTCTCTGTTCCCTCACCACAATCCAGATTCTTTTGGGGAGTTACCAGTACAGTAACCATACCAGGAAGTACTTAATTTATTAAGCTACTGCTTTTCTTAATCTCAGTGGAGATATTTACTGATAAACAGCTACCTACGCAGCATGTTCATGTCGTTCCTAAATGAGCTTTTATCTCTCTGCCCTCACCACAAATCAGATTCTTCTGAGGAGTTCCCAGTACATTATCCTTTCCCCTGTGTAATTACCTTAACAAGCTCCAGCTGTTTTTATTCTCAGAAGGTTTACTCCCTGATATACAGCTGCCTACCCCCTTCGTAAGTGCAGGTCCTAAATGAGCTTTTTTCTCTGTTCCCTCACCACAATCCAGATTCTTTTGGGGAGTTACCAGTACAGTAACCATACCAGGAAGTACTTAATTTATTAAGCTACTGCTTTTCTTAATCTCAGTGGAGATATTTACTGATAAACAGCTACCTACGCAGCATGTTCATGTCGTTCCTAAATGAGCTTTTATCTCTCTGCCCTCACCACAAATCAGATTCTTCTGAGGAGTTCCCAGTACATTATCCTTTCCCCTGTGTAATTAGCTTAACATGCTCCAGCTGTTTTTATTCTCAGAAGGTTTACTCCCTGATATACAGCTGCCTACCCCCTTCGTAAGTGCAGGTCCTAAATGAGCTTTTTTCTCTGTTCCCTCACCACAATCCTGATTCTTTTGGGGAGTTACCAGTACAGTAACCATACCAGGAATTACTTAATTTATTAAGATACTGCTTTTCTTAATCTCAGTGGAGATATTTACTGATAAACTGCTACCTATGCAGCATGTCCATGTCGTTCCTAAATGAGCTTTTATCTCTCTGCCCTCACCACAAATCAGATTCTTCTGAGGAGTTCCCAGTACATTATCCTTTCCCCTGTGTAATTACCTTAAAAAGCTCCAGCTGTTTTTATTCTCAGAAGGTTTACTCCCTGATATACAGCTGCCTACCCCCTTCGTAAGTGCAGGTCCTAAATGAGTTTTTTTCTCTGTTCCCTCACCACAATCCAGATTCTTTTGGGGAGGTACCAGTACAGTAACCATACCAGGAAGTACTTAATTTATTAAGCTACTGCTTTTCTTAATCTCAGTGGAGATATTTACTGATAAACAGCTACATACGCAGCATGTTCATGTCGTTCCTAAATGAGCTTTTATCGCTCTGCCCTCACCACTAATCAGATTCTTCTGAGGAGTTCCCAGTACATTATCCTTTCCCCTGTGTAATTACCTTAACAAGCTCCAGCTGTTTTTATTCTCAGAAGGTTTACTACCTGATATACAGCTGCCTACCCCCTTCGTAAGTGCAGGTCCTAAATGACCTTTTTTCTCTGTTCCCTCACCACAATCCAGATTCTTTTGGGGAGTTACCATTACAGTAACCATACCAGGAAGTACTTAATTTATTAAGCTACTGCTTTTCTTAATCTCAGTGGAGATATTTACTGATAAACTGCTACCTACGCAGCATGTTCATGTCGTTCCTAAATGAGCTTTTATCTCTCTGCCCTCACCACAAATCAGATTCTTCTGAGGTGTTCCCAGTACATTATCCTTTCCCCTGTGTAATTACCTTAACTAGCTCCAGCTGTTTTTATTCTCAGAAGGTTTACTCCCTGATATACAGCTGCCTACCCCCTTCGTAAGTGCAGGTCCTAAATGAGCTTTTTTCTCTGTTCCCTCACCACAATCCAGATTCTTTTGGGGAGTTACCAGTACAGTAACCATACCAGGAAGTACTTAATTCATTAAGCTACTGCTTTTCTGAATCTCAGTGGAGATATTTACTGATAAACAGCTACCTACGCAGCATGTTCATGTCGTTCCTAAATGAGCTTTTATCTCTCTGCCCTCACCAAAAATCAGATTCTTCTGAGGAGTTCCCAGTACATTATCCTTTCCCCTGTGTAATTACCTTAACAAGCTCCAGCTGTTTTTATTCTCAGAAGGTTTACTCCCTGATATACAGCTGCCTACCCCCTTAGTAAGTGCAGGTCCTAAATGAGCTTTTTTCTCTGTTCCCTCACCAAAATCCAGATTCTTTTGGGGAGTTACCAGTACAGTAACCATACCTAGAAGTACTTAATTTATTAAGCTACTGCTTTTCTTAATCTCAGTGGAGATATTTACTGATAAACAGCTACCTACGCAGCATGTTCATGTCGTTCCTAAATGAGCTTTTATCTCTCTGACTTCACCACAAATCAGATTCTTCTCAGGAGTTTCCAGTACATTATTATTTCCCCTGTGTAATTACCTTAACAAGATCCAGCTGTTTTTATTCTCAGAAGGTTTACTCCCTGATATACAGCTGCCTACCCCCTTCGTAAGTGCAGGTCCTAAATGAGCTTTTTTCTCTGTTCCCTCACCACAATCCAGATTCTTTTGGGGATTTACCAGTACAGTAACCATACCAGGAAGTACTTAATTTATTAAGCTACTGCTTTTCTGAATCTCAGTGGAGATATTTACTGATAAACTACCTACGCAGCATGTTCATGTCGTTCCTAAATGAGCTTTTATCTCTCTGCCCTCACCACAAATCAGATTCTTCTGAGGAGTTCCCAGTACATTACCCTTTCCCCTGTGTAATTACCTTAACAAGCTCCAGCTGTTTTTATTCTCAGAAGATTTTCTCCCTGATATACAGCTGCCTACTCCCTTCGTAAGTGCAGGTCCTAAATGAGCTTTTTTCTCTGTTCCCTCACCACAATCCAGATTCTTTTGGGGAGTTACCAGTACAGTAACCATACCAGGAAGTACTTAATTTATAAGCTACTGCTTTTCTTAATCTCAGTGGAGATATTTACTGATAAACAGCTACCTACGCAGCATGTTCATGTCGTTCCTAAATGAGCTTTTATCTCTCTGCCCTCACCACAAATCAGATTCTTCTGAGGAGTTCCCAGTACATTATCCTTTCCCCTGTGTAATTAACTTAACAAGCTCCAGCTGTTTTTATTCTCAGAAGGTTTACTCCCTGATATACAGCTGCCTACCCCCTTCGTAAGTGCAGGTCCTAAATGAGCTTTTTTCTCTGTTCCCTCATCACAATCCAGATTCTTTTGGGGTGTTACCAGTACAGTAACCATACCAGGAAGTACTTAATTTATTAAGGTACTGCTTTTCTGAATCTCAGTGGAGATATTTACTGATAAACAGCTACCTACGCAGCATGTTCATGTCATTCCTAAATGAGCTTTTATCGCTCTGCCCGCACCACAAATCAGATTCTTCTGAAGAGTTCCCAGTACATTATCCTTTCCCCTGTGTAATTACCTTAACAAGCTCCAGCTGTTTTTATTCTCAGAAGGTTTACTCCCTGATATACAGCTGCCTACCCCCTTCGTAAGTGCAGGTCCTAAATGAGCTTTTTTCTCTGTTCCCTCACCACAATCCAGATTCTTTTGGGGAGTTACCAGTACAGTAACCATACCAGGACGTACTTTATTTATTAAGCTACTGCTTTTCTTAATCTCAGTGGAGATATTTACTGATAAACAGGTACATGTCGTTACTAAATGAGCTTTTATCTCTCTGCCCTCACCACAAATCAGATTCTTCTGAGGAGTTCCCAGTACATTATCCTTTCCCCTGTGTAATTACCTTAACAAGCTCCAGCTGTTTTTATTCTCAGAATGTTTACTCCCTGATATACAGCTGCCTACCCGCTTCGTAAGTGCAGGTCCTAAATAAGCTTTTTTCTCTGTTCCCTCACCACAATCCAGATTCTTTTGGGGAGTTACCAGTACAGTAACCATACCAGGAAGTACTTAATTTATTAAGCTACTGCTTTTCTTAATCTCAGTGGAGATATTTACTGATAAACAGCTACCTACGCAGCATGTTCATGTCGTTCCTAAATGAGCTTTTATCTCTCTGCCCTCACCACAAATCAGATTCTTCTGAGGAGTTCCCAGTACATTATCCTTTCCCCTGTGTAATTACCTTAACAAGCTCCAGCTGTTTTTATTCTCAGAAGGTTTACTCCCTGATATACAGCTGCCTATCCCCTTGGTAAGTGCAGGTCCTAAATGAGCTTTATTCTCTGTTCCCTCTCCACAATCCAGATTCTTTTGGGGAGTTTCCAGTACAGTAACCATACCAGGTAGTACTTAATTTATTAAGCTACTGCTTTTCTTAATCTCTGTGGAGATATTTACTGATAAACAGCTAACTACGCAGCATGTTCATGTCGTTCCTAAATGAGCTTTTATCTCTCTGCCCTCACCAAAAATCAGATTCTTCTGAGGAGTTCCCAGTACATTATCCTTTCCCCTGTGTAATTACCTTAACAAGCTCCAGCTGTTTTTATTCTCAGAAGGTTTACTCCCTGATATACAGCTGCCTACCCCCTTCGTATGTGCAGGTCCTAAATGAGCTTTTTTCTCTGTTCCCTCACCACAATCCAGATTCTTTTGGGGAGTTACCAGTACAGTAACCATACCAGGAAGTACTTAATTTATTAAGCTACTGCTTTTCTTAATCTCAGTGGAGATATTTACTGATAAACAGCTACCTACGCAGCATGTTCATGTCGTTCCTAAATGAGCTTTTATCTCTCTGCCCTCACCACAAATCAGATTCTTCTGAGGAGTTCCCAGTACATTATCCTTTCCCCTGTGTAATTACCTTAACAAGCTCCAGCTGTTTTTATTCTCAGAAGGTTTCCTCCCTGATATACAGCTGCCTACCCCCTTCGTAAGTGCAGGTCCTAAATGAGTTTTTTTCTCTGTTCCCTCACCACAATCCAGATTCTTTTGGGGAGTTACCAGTACAGTAACCATACCAGGAAGTACTTAATTTATTAAGCTACTGCTTTTCTTAATCTCAGTGGAGATATTTACTGATAAACAGCTACCTACGCACCATGTTCATGTCGTTCCTAAATGAGCTTTTATCTCTCTGCCCTCACCACAAATCAGATTCTTCTGAGGAGTTCCCAGTACATTATTATTTCCCCTGTGTAATTACCTTAACAAGATCCAGCTGTTTTTATTCTCAGAAGGTTTACTCCCTGATATACAGCTGCCTACCCCCTTCGTAAGTGCAGGTCTTAAATGAGCTTTTTTCTCTGTTCCCTCACCACAATCCAGATTCTTTTGGGGAGTTACCAGTACAGTAACCATACCAGGAAGTACTTAATTTATTAAGCTACTGCTTTTCTTAATCTCAGTGGAGATATTTACTGATAAACAGGTACATGTCGTTCCTAAATGAGCTTTTATCTCTCTGCCCTCACCACAAATCAGATTCTTCTGAGGAGTTCCCAGTACATTATCCTTTCCCCTGTGTAATTACCTTAACAAGCTCCAGCTGCTTTTATTCTCAGAAGGTTTACTCCCTGATATACAGCTGCCTCCCCCCTTCGTAAGTGCAGGTCCTAAATGAGCTTTTTTCTCTGTTCCCTCACCACAATCCAGATTCTTTTGGGGAGTTACCAGTACAGTAACCATACCAGGAAGTACTTAATTTATTAAGCTACTGCTTTTCTTAATCTCAGTGGAGATATTTACTGATAAACAGCTACCTACGCAGCATGTTCATGTCGTAACTAAATGAGCTTTTATCTCTCTGCCCTCACCACAAATCAGATTCTTCTGAGGAGTTCCCAGTACATTATCCTTTCCCCTGTGTAATTACCTTAACAAGCTCCAGCTGTTTTTATTCTCAGAAGGTTTACTCCCTGATATACAGCTGCCTACCCCCTTCGTAAGTGCAGGTCCTAAATGAGCTTTTTTCTCTGTTCCCTCACCACAATCCAGATTCTTTTGGGGAGTTACCAGGACAGTAACCATACCAGGAAGTACTTAATTTATTAAGCTACTGCTTTTCTTAATCTCAGTGGAGATATTTACTGATAAACAGCTACCTACGCAGCATGTTCATGTCGTTCCTAAATGAGCTTTTATCTCTCTGCCCTCACCACAAATCAGATTCTTCTGAGGAGTTCCCAGTACATTATCCTTTCCCCTGTGTAATTACCTTAACAAGCTCCAGCTGTTTTTATTCTCAGAAGGTTTACTCCCTGATATACAGCTGCCTACCCCCTTCGTAAGTGCAGGTCCTAAATGAGCTTTTTTCTCTGTTCCCTCACCACAATCCAGATTCTTTTGGGGAGTTACCAGTACAGTAACCATACCAGGAAGTACTTAATTTATTAAGCTACTGCTTTTCTTAATCTCAGTGGAGATATTTACTGATAAACAGCTACCTACGCAGCATGTTCATGTCGTTCCTAAATGAGCTTTTATCTCTCTGCCCTCACCACAAATCAGATTCTTCTGAGGAGTTCCCAGTACATTATCCTTTCCCCTGTGTAATTACCTTAACAAGCTACAGCTGTTTTTATTCTCAGAAGGTTTACTCCCTGATATACAGCTGCCTACCCGCTTCGTAAGTGCAGGTCCTAAATGAGCTTTTTTCTCTGTTCCCTCACCACAATCCAGATTCTTTTGGGGAGTTACCAGTACAGTAACCATACCAGGAAGTACTTAATTTATTAAGCTACTGCTTTTCTTAATCTCAGTGGAGATATTTACTGATAAACAGCTACCTACGCAGCATGTTCATGTCGTTCCTAAATGAGCTTTTATCTCTCTGCCCTCACCACAAATCAGATTCTTCTGAGGAGTTCCCAGTACATTATCCTTTCCCCTGTGTAATTACCTTAACAAGCTCCAGCTGTTTTTATTCTCAGAAGGTTTACTCCCTGATATACAGCTGCCTACCCCCTTCGTAAGTGCAGGTCCTAAATGAGCTTTTTTCTCTGTTCCCTCACCACAATCCAGATTCTTTTGGGGAGTTACCAGTACAGTAACCATACCAGGAAGTACTTAATTTATTAAGCTACTGCTTTTCTTAATCTCACTGGAGATATTTACTGATAAACAGCTACCTACGCAGCATGTTCATGTCGTTCCTAAATGAGCTTTTATCTCTCTGCCCTCACCACAAATCAGATTCTTCTGAGGAGTTCCCAGTACATTATCCTTTCCCCTGTGTAATTACCTTAACAAGCTCCAGCTGTTTTTATTCTCAGAAGGTTTACTCCCTGATATACAGCTGCCTACCCACTTCGTAAGTGCAGGTCCTATATGAGCTTTTTTCTCTGTTCCCTCACCACAATCCAGATTCTTTTGGGGAGTTACCAGTACAGTAACCATACCAGGAAGTAGTTAATTTATTAAGCTACTCTTTTTCTTAACCTCAGTGGAGATATTTACTGATAAACAGCTACCTACGCAGCATGTTCATGTCGTTCCTAAATGAGCTTTTATCTCTCTGCCCTCACCACAAATCAGATTCTTCTGAGGAGTTCCCAGTACATTATCCTTTCCCATGTGTAATTACCTTAACAAGCTCCAGCTGTTTTTATTCTCAGAAGGTTTACTCCCTGATATACAGCTGCCTACCCCCTTCGTAAGTGCAGGTCCTAAATGAGCTTTTTTCTCTGTTCCTTCACCACAATCCAGATTCTTTTGGGGAGTTACCAGTACAGTAACCATACCAGGAAGTACTTAATTTATTAAGCTACTGCTTTTCTTAATCTCAGTGGAGATATTTACTGATAAACAGCTACCTACGCAGCATGTTCATGTCGTTCCTAAATGAGCTTTTATCTCTCTGCCCTCACCACAAATCAGATTCTTCTGAGGAGTTCCCAGTACATTATCCTTTCCCCTGTGTAATTACCTTAACAAGCTCCAGCTGTTTTTATTCTCAGAATGTTTACTCCCTGATATACAGCTGCCTACCCGCTTCGTAAGTGCAGGTCCTAAATGAGCTTTTTTCTCTGTTCCCTCACCACAATCAAGATTCTTTTGGGGAGTTACCAGTACAGTAACCATACCAGGAAGTACTTAATTTATTAAGCTACTGCTTTTCTTAATCTCACTGGAGATATTTACTGATAAACAGCTACCTACGCAGCATGTTCATGTCGTTCCTAAATGAGCTTTTATCTCTCTGCCCTCACCACAAATCAGATTCTTCTGAGGAGTTCCCAGTACATTATCCTTTCCCCTGTGTAATTACCTTAACAAGCTCCAGCTGTTTTTATTCTCAGAAGGTTTACTCCCTGATATACAGCTGCCTACCCCCTTCGTAAGAGCAGGTCCTAAATGAGCTTTTTTCTCTGTTCCCTCAACACAATCCAGATTCTTTTGGGGAGTTACCAGTACAGTAACCATACCAGGAAGTACTTAATTTATTAAGCTACTGCTTTTCTTAATCTCAGTGGAGATACTTACTGATAAACAGCTACCTAGGCAGCATGTTCATGTCGTTCCTAAATGAGCTTTTATCTCTCTGCCCTCACCACAAATCAGATTCTTCTGAGGAGTTCCCAGTACATTATCCTTTCCCCTGTGTAATTACCTTAACAAGCTCCAGCGGCTTTTATTCTCAGAAGGTTTACTCCCTGATATACAGCTGCCTCCCCCATTCGTAAGTGCAGGTCCTAAATGAGCTTTTTTCTCTGTTCCCTCACCACAATCCAGATTCTTTTGGGGAGTTACCAGTACAGTAACCATACCAGGAAGGACTTAATTTATTAAGCTACTGCTTTTCTTAATCTCACTGGAGATATTTACTGATAAACAGCTACCTACGCAGCATGTTCATGTCGTTCCTAAATGAGCTTTTATCTCTCTGCCCTCACCACAAATCAGATTCTTCTGAGGAGTTCCCAGTACATTATCCTTTCCCCTGTGTAATTACCTTAACAAGCTCCATCTGTTTTTATTCTCAGAAGTTTTACTCCCTGATATACAGCTGCCTACCCCCTTCGTAAGTGCAGGTCCTAAATGAGCTTTTTTCTCTGTTCCCTCACCACAATCCAGATTCTTTTGGGGAGTTACCAGTACAGTAACCATACCAGGAAGTACTTAATTTATGAAGCTACTGCTTTTCTTAATCTCAGTGGAGATATTTACTGATAAACAGCTACCTACGCAGCATGTTCATGTCGTTCATAAATGAGCTTTTATCTCTCTGCCCTCACCACAAATCAGATTCTTCTGAGGAGTTCCCAGTACATTATCCTTTCCCCTGTGTAATTACCTTAACAAGCTCCAGCTGTTTTTATTCTCAGAAGGTTTACTCCCTGATATACAGCTGCCTACCCCCTTCGTAAGTGCAGGTCCTATATGAGCTTTTTTCTCTGTTCCCTCACCACAATCCAGATTCTTTTGGGGAGTTACCAGTACAGTAACCATACCAGGAAGTACTTAATTTATTAAGCTACTCTTTTTCTTAACCTCAGTGGAGATATTTACTGATAAACAGCTACCTACGCAGCATGTTCATGTCGTTCCTAAATGAGCTTTTATCTCTCTGCCCTCACCACAAATCAGATTCTTCTGAGGAGTTCCCAGTACATTATCCTTTCCCCTGTGTAATTACCTTAACAAGCTCCAGCTGTTTTTATTCTCAGAAGGTTTACTCCCTGATATACAGCTGCCTACCCCCTTCGTAAGTGCAGGTCCTAAATGAGCTTTTTTCTCTATTCCTTCACCACAATCCAGATTCTTTTGGGGAGTTACTAGTACAGTAACCATACCAGGAAGTACTTAATTTATTAAGCTACTGCTTTTCTTAATCTCAGTGGAGATATTTACTGATAAACAGCTACCTACGCAGCATGTTCATGTCGTTCCTAAAGGAGCTTTTATCTCTCTGCCCTCACCACAAATCAGATTCTTCTGAGGAGTTCCCAGTACATTATCCTTTCCCCTGTGTAATTACCTTAACAAGCTCCAGCTGTTTTTATTCTCAGAAGGTTTACTCCCTGATATACAGCTGCCTACCCCCTTCGTAAGTGCAGGTCCTAAATGAGCTTTTTTCTCTGTTCCCTCACCACAATCTAGATTCTTTTGGGGAGTTACCAGTACAGTAACCATACCAGGAAGTACTTAATTTATTAAGCTACTGCTTTTCTTAATCTCAGTGGAGATATTTACTGATAAACAGCTACCTACGCAGCATGTTCATGTCGTTCCTAAATGAGCTTTTATCTCTCTGCCCTCACCACAAATCAGATTCTTCTGAGGAGTTCCCAGTACATTATCCTTTCCCCTGTGTAATTACCTTAACAAGCTCCAGCTGTTTTTATTCTCAGAAGGTTTACTCCCTGATATACAGCTGCCTACCCGCTTCGTAAGTGCAGGTCCTAAATGAGCTTTTTTCTCTGTTCCCTCACCAAAATCCAGATTCTTTTGGGGAGTTACCAGTACAGTAACCATACCAGGTAGTACTTAATTTATTAAGCTACTGCTTTTCTTAATCTCTGTGGAGATATTTACTGATAAACAGCTACCTACGCAGCATGTTCATGTCGTTCCTAAATGAGCTTTTATCTCTCTGCCCTCACCACAAATCAGATTCTTCTGAGGAGTTCCCAGTACATTATCCTTTCCCCTGTGTAATTACCTTAACAAGCTCCAGCCGTTTTTATTCTCAGAAGGTTTACTCCCTGATATACAGCTGCCTACCCCCTTCGTATGTGCAGGTCCTAAATGAGCTTTTTTCTCTGTTCCCTCACCACAATCCAGATTCTTTTGGGGAGTTACCAGTACAGTAACCATACCAGGAAGTACTTAATTTATTAAGCTACTGCTTTTCTTAATCTCAGTGGAGATATTTACTGATAAACAGCTCCCTACGCAGCATGTTCATGTTGTTCATAAATGAGCTTTTATCTCTCTGCCCTCACCTCAAACCAGATTCTTCTGAGGAGTTCTCAGTACATTTTCCTTTCCCCTGTGTAATTACCTTAACAAGCTCCAGCTGTTTTTATTCTCAGAAGGTTTACTCCCTGATATACAGCTGCCTACCCCCTTCGTATGTGCAGGTCCTAAATGAGCTTTTTTCTCTGTTCCCTCACCACAATCCAGATTCTTTTGGGGAGTTACCAGTACAGTAACCATACCAGGAAGTACTTAATTTATTAAGCTACTGCTTTTCTTAATCTCAGTGGAGATATTTACTGATAAACAGCTACCTACGCAGCATGTTCATGTCGTTCCTAAATGAGCTTTTATCTCTCTGCCCTCACCACAAATCAGATTCTTCTGAGGAGTTCCCAGTACATTATCCTTTCCCCTGTGTAATTACCTTAACAAGCTCCAGCTGTTTTTATTCTCAGAAGGTTTACTCCCTGATATACATCTGCCTACCCCCTTCGTAAGTGCAGGTCCTAAATGAGCTTTTTTCTCTATTCCCTCACCACAATCCAGATTCTTTTGGAGAGTTACCAGTACAGTAACCATACCAGGAAGTACTTAATTTATTAAGCTACTGCTTTTCTTAATCTCAGTGGAGATATTTACTGATAAACAGCTACCTACGCAGCATGTTCATGTCGTTCCTAAATGAGCTTTTATCTCTCTGCCCTCACCACAAATCAGATTCTTCTGAGGAGTTCCCAGTACATTATCCTTTCCCCTGTGTAATTACCTTAACAAGCTCCAGCTGTTTTTATTCTCAGAAGGTTTACTCCCTGATATACAGCTGCCTACCCCCTTCGTAAGTGCAGGTCCTAAATGAGCTTTTTTCTCTGTTCCCTCACCACAATCCAGATTCTTTTGGGGAGTTACCAGTACAGTAACCATACCAGGAAGTACTTAATTTATTAAGCTACTGCTTTTCTTAATCTCAGTGGAGATATTTACTGATAAACAGCTACCTACGCAGCATGTTCATGTCGTTCCTAAATGAGCTTTTATCTCTCTGCCCTCACCACAAATCAGATTCTTCTGAGGAGTTCCCAGTACATTATCCTTTCCCCTGTGTAATTACCTTGACAAGCTCCAGCTGTTTTTATTCTCAGAAGATTTACTCCCTGATATACATCTGCCTACCCCCTTCGTAAGTTCAGGTCCTAAATGAGCTTTTTTCTCTATTCCCTCACCACAATCCAGATTCTTTTGGAGAGTTACCAGTACAGTAACCATACCAGGAAGTACTTAATTTATTAAGCTACTGCTTTTCTTAATCTCAGTGGAGATATTTACTGATAAACAGCTACCTCCGCAGCATGTTCATGTCGTTCCTAAATGAGCTTTTATCTCTCTGCCCTCACCACAAATCAGATTCTTCTGAGGAGTTCCCAGTACATTATCCTTTCCCCTGTGTAATTACCTTAACAAGCTCCAGCTGTTTTTATTCTCAGAAGGTTTACTCCCTGATATACGGCTGCCTACCCCCTTCGTAAGTGCAGGTCCCAAATAAGCTTTTTTCTCTGTTCCCTCACCACAATCCAGATTCTTTTGGGGAGTTACCAGTACAGTAACCATACCAGGAAGTACTTAATTTATTAAGCTACTGCTTTTCTTAATCTCAGTAGAGATATTTACTGATAAACAGCTACCTACGCAGCATGTTCATGTCGTTCCTAAATGAGCTTTTATCTCTCTGCCCTCACCACAAATCAGATTCTTCTGAGGAGTTCCCAGTACATTATCCTTTCCCCTGTGTAATTACCTTGACAAGCTCCAGCTGTTTTTATTCTCAGAAGGTTTCCTCCCTGATATACAGCTGCCTACCCCCTTCGTAAGTGCAGGTCCTAAATGAGTTTTTTTCTCTGTTCCCTCACCACAATCCAGATACTTTTGGGGAGTTACCAGTACAGTAACCATACCAGGAAGTACTTAATTTATTAAGCTACTGCTTTTCTTAATCTCAGTGGAGATATTTACTGATAAACAGGTACATGTCGTTCCTAAATGAGCTTTTATCTCTCTGCCCTCACCACAAATCAGATTCTTCTGAGGAGTTCCCAGTACATTATCCTTTCCCCTGTGTAATTACCTTAACAAGCTCCAGCTGTTTTTATTCTCAGAAGGTTTACTCCCTGATATACAGCTGCCTACCCCCTTCGTAAGTGCAGGACTTAAATGAGCTTTTTTCTCTGTTCCCTCACCACAATCCAGATTCTTTTGGGGAGTTACCAGTACAGTAACCATACCAGGAAGTACTTAATTTATTAAGCTACTGCTTTTCTTAATCTCAGTGGAGATATTTACTGATAAACAGCTACCTACGCAGCATGTTCATGTCGTTCCTAAATGAGCTTTTATCTCTCTGCCCTCACCACAAATCAGATTCTTCTGAGGAGTTCCCAGTACATTATCCTTTCCCCTGTGTAATTACCTTAACAAGCTCCAGCTGTTTTTATTCTCAGAAGGTTTACTCCCTGATATACAGCTGCCTACCCCCTTCGTAAGTGCAGGTCCTAAATGAGCTTTTTTCTCTGTTCCCTCACCACAATCCAGATTCTTTTGGGGAGTTACCAGTACAGTAACCATACCAGGAAGTACTGAATTTATTAAGCTACTGCTTTTCTTAATCTCAGTGGAGATATTTACTGATAAACAGCTACCTACGCAGCATGTTCATGTCGTTCCTAAATGAGCTTTTATCTCTCTGCCCTCACCACAAATCAGATTCTTCTGAGGAGTTCCCAGTACATTATTATTTCCCCTGTGTAATTACCTTAACAAGATCCAGCTGTTTTTATTCTCAGAAGGTTTACTCCCTGATATACAGCTGCCTACCCCCTTCGTAAGTGCAGGTCTTAAATGAGCTTTTTTCTCTGTTCCCTCACCACAATCCAGATTCTTTTGGGGTGTTACCAGTACAGTAACCATACCAGGAAGTACTTAATTTATTAAGCTACTGCTTTTCTTAATCTCAGTGGAGATATTTACTGATAAACAGGTACATGTTGTTCCTAAATGAGCTTTTATCTCTCTGCCCTCACCACAAATCAGATTCTTCTGAGGAGTTCCCAGTACATTATCCTTTCCCCTGTGTAATTACCTTAACAAGCTCCAGCTGTTTTTATTCTCAGAAGGTTTACTCCCTGATATACAGCTGCCTACCCCCTTCGTAAGAGCAGGTTCTAAATGAGCTTTTTTCTCTGTTTCCTCACCACAATCCAGATTCTTTTGAGGAGTTACCAGTACAGTAACCATACCAGGAAGTACTTAATTTATTAAGCTACTGCTTTTCTTAATCTCATTGGAGATATTTACTGATAAACAGCTACCTACGCAGCATGTTCAAGTCGTTCCTAAATGAGCTTTTATCTCTCTGCCCTCACCACAAATCAGATTCTTCTGAGGAGTTCCCAGTACATTATCCTTTCCTCTGTGTAATTACCTTAACAAGCTCCAGCTGTTTTTATTCTCAGAAGGTTTACTCCCTGATATACAGCTGCCTACCCCCTTCGTAAGTGCAGGTCCTAAATGAGCTTTTTTCTCTGTTCCCTCACCACAATCCAGATTCTTTTGGGGAGTTACCAGTACAGTAACCATACCAGGAAGTACTTAATTTATTAAGCTACTGCTTTTCTTAATCTCAGTGGAGATATTTACTGATAAACAGGTACATGTCGTTCCTAAATGAGTTTTTATCTCTCTGCCCTCACCACAAATCAGATTCTTCTGAGGAGTTCCCAGTACATTATCCTTTCCCCTGTGTAATTACCTTAACATGCTCCAGCTGTTTTTATTCTCAGAAGGTTTACTCCCTGATATACAGCTGCCTACCCCCTTCGTAAGTTCAGTTCCTAAATGAGCTTTTTTCTCTGTTCCTTCACCACAATCCAGATTCTTTTGGGGAGTTACCAGTACAGTAACCATACCAGGAAGTACTTAATTTATTAAGCTACTGCTTTTCTTAATCTCAGTGGAGATATTTACTGATAAACAGCTACCTACGCAGCATGTTCATGTCGTTCCTAAATGAGCTTTTATCTCTCTGCTCTCACCACAAATCAGATACTTCTGAGGAGTTCCCAGTACATTATCCTTTCCCCTGTGTAATTACCTTAACATGCTCCAGCTGTTTTTATTCTCAGAAGGTTTACTCCCTGATATACAGCTGCCTACCCCCTTTGTAAGTGCAGGTCCTAAATGAGCTTTTTTCTCTGTTCCCTCACCACAATCCAGATTCTTTTGTGGAGTTACCAGTACAGTAACCATACCAGGAAGTACTTAATTTATTAAGCTACTGCTTTTCTTAATCTCAGTGGAGATATTTACTGATAAACAGCTACCTAGGCAGCATGTTCATGTCGTTCCTAAATGAGCTTTTATCTCTCTGCCCTCACCACAAATCAGATTCTTCTGAGGAGTTCCCAGTACATTATCCTTTCCCCTGTGTAATTACGTTAACAAGCTCCAGCTGTTTTTATTCTCAGAAGGTTTACTCCCTGATATACAGCTGCCTACCCCCTTCGTAAGTGCAGGTCCTAAATGAGCTTTTTTCTCTGTTCCCTCACCACAATCCAGATTCTTTTGGGGAGTTAACAGTACAATAACCATACCAGGAAGTACTTAATTTATTAAGCTACTGCTTTTCTTAAACTCAGTGGAGATATTTACTGATAAACAGCTATCTACGCAGCATGTTCATGTCGTTCCTAAATGAGCTTTTATCTCTCTGCCCTCACCACATATCAGATTCTTCTGAGGAGTTCCCAGTACATTATCTTTCCCCTGTGTAATTACCTTAACAAGCTCCAGCTGTTTTTATTCTCAGAAGGTTTACTCCCTGATATACAACTGCCTACCCCCTTCGTAAGTGCAGGTCCTAAATGAGCTTTTTTCTCTGTTCCCTCACCACAATCCACATTCTTTTGGGGAGTTACCAGTACAGTAACCATACCAGGAAGTACTTAATTTATTAAGCTACTGCATTTCTTAATCTCAGTGGAGATATTTACTGATAAACTGCTACCTACGCAGCATGTTCATGTCGTTCCTAAATGAGCTTTTATCTCTCTGCCCTCACCACAAATCACATTCTTCTGAGGTGTTCCCAGTACATTATCCTTTCCCCTGTGTAATTACCTTAACAAGCTCCAGCTGTTTTTATTCTCAGAAGGTTTACTCCCTGATATACAGCTGCCTACCCCCTTCGTAAGTGCAGGTCCTAAATGAGCTTTTTTCTCTGTTCCCTCACCACAATCCAGATTCTTTTGGGGAGTTACCAGTACAGTAACCATACCAGGAAGTACTTAATTTATTAAGCTACTGCTTTTCTTAATCTCAGTGGAGATATTTACTGATAAACAGCTACCTACGCAGCATGTTCATGTCGTTCCTAAATGAGCTTTTATCTCTCTGCCCTCACCACAAATCAGATTATTCTGAGGAGTTCCCAGTACATTATCCTTTCCCCTGTGTAATTACCTTAACAAGCTCCAGCTGTTTTTATTCTCAGAAGGTTTACTCCCTGATATACAGCTGCCTACCCCATTCGTAAGTGCAGGTCCTAAATGAGCTTTTTTCTCTGTTCCCTCACCACAATCCAGATTCTTTTGGGGAGTTACCAGTACAGTAACCATACCAGGAAGTACTTAATTTATTAAGCTACTGCTTTTCTGAATCTCAGTGGAGATATTTACTGATAAACAGGTACATGTCATTCCTAAATGAGCTTTTATCTCTCTGCCCTCACCACAAATCAGATTCTTCTGAGGAGTTCCCAGTACATTATCCTTTCCCCTGTGTAATTACCTTAACAAGCTCCAGCTGTTTTTATTCTCAGAAGGTTTACTCCCTGATATACAGCTGCCTACCCCCTTAGTAAGTGCAGGTCCTAAATGAGCTTTTTTCTCGGTTCCCTCACCACAATCCAGATTCTTTTGGGGAGTTACCAGTACAGTAACCATACCAGGAAGTACTTAATTTATTAAGCTACTGCTTTTCTTAATCTCAGTGGAGATATTTACTGATAAACAGCTACCTACGCAGCATGTTCATGTCGTTCCTAAATGAGCTTTTAGCTCTCTGCCCTCACCACAAATCAGATTCTTCTGAGGAGTTCCCAGTACATTATTATTTCCCCTGTGTAATTACCTTAACAAGATCCAGCTGTTTTTATTCTCAGAAGGTTTACTCCCTGATATACAGCTGCCTACCCCCTTCGTAAGTGCAGGTCCTAAATGAGCTTTTTTCTCTGTTCCCTCACCACAATCCAGATTCTTTTGGGGAGTTACCAGTACAGTAACCATACCAGGAAGTACTTAATTTATTAAGCTACTGCTTTTCTTAATCTCAGTGGAGATATTTACTGATAAACAGGTACATGTCGTTCCTAAATGAGCTTTAATCTCTCTGCCCTCACCACAAATCAGATTCTTCTGAGGAGTTCCCAGTACATTATCCTTTCCCCTGTGTAATTACCTTAACAAGCTCCAGCTGTTTTTATTCTCAGAAGGTTTACTCCCTGATATACAGCTGCCTACCCCCTTCGTAAGTGCAGGTCCTAAATGAGCTTTTTTCTCTGTTCCCTCACCACAATCCAGATTCTTTTGGGGAGTTAACAGTACAATAACCATACCAGGAAGTACTTAATTTATTAAGCTACTGCTTTTCTTAAACTCAGTGGAGATATTTACTGATAAACAGCTATCTACGCAGCATGTTCATGTCGTTCCTAAATGAGCTTTTATCTCTCTGCCCTCACCACATATCAGATTCTTCTGAGGAGTTCCCAGTACATTATCTTTCCCCTGTGTAATTACCTTAACAAGCTCCAGCTGTTTTTATTCTCAGAAGGTTTACTCCCTGATATACAACTGCCTACCCCCTTCGTAAGTGCAGGTCCTAAATGAGCTTTTTTCTCTGTTCCCTCACCACAATCCAGATTCTTTTGGGGAGTTACCAGTACAGTAACCATACCAGGAAGTACTTAATTTATTAAGCTACTGCTTTTCTTAATCTCAGTGGAGATATTTACTGATAAACAGCTACCTACGCAGCATGTTCATGTCGTTCCTAAATGAGCTTTTATCTCTCTGCCCTCACCACAAATCAGATTATTCTGAGGAGTTCCCAGTACATTATCCTTTCCCCTGTGTAATTACCTTAACAAGCTCCAGCTGTTTTTATTCTCAGAAGGTTTACTCCCTGATATACAGCTGCCTACCCCCTTCGTAAGTGCAGGTCCTAAATGAGCTTTTTTCTCTGTTCCCTCACCACAATCCAGATTCTTTTGGGGAGTTACCAGTACAGTAACCATACCAGGAAGTACTTAATTTATTAAGCTACTGCTTTTCTGAATCTCAGTGGAGATATTTACTGATAAACAGGTACATGTCATTCCTAAATGAGCTTTTATCTCTCTGCCCTCACCACAAATCAGATTCTTCTGAGGAGTTCCCAGTACATTATCTTTCCCCTGTGTAATTACCTTAACAAGCTCCAGCTGTTTTTATTCTCAGAAGGTTTACTCCCTGATATACAGCTGCCTACCCCCTTCGTAAGTGCAGGTCCTAAATGAGCTTTTTTCTCTGTTCCCTCACCACAATCCATATTCTGTTGGGGAGTTAACAGTACAGTAACCATACCAGGAAGTACTTAATTTATTGAGCTATTGCTTTTCTTAATCTCAGTGGAGATATTTACTGATAAACTGCTACCTACGCAGCATGTTCATGTCGTTCCTAAATGAGCATTTATCTCTCTGCCCTCACCACAAATCAGATTCTTCTGAGGAGTTCCCAGTACATTATTCTTTCCCCTGTGTAATTACCTTAACAAGCTCCAGCTGTTTTTATTCTCAGAAGGTTTACTCCCTGATATACAGCTGCCTATTCCCTTGGTAAGTGAGGTCCTAAATGAGCTTTTTTCTCTGTTCCCTCACCACAACCCAGATTCTTTTGGGGAGTTACCAGTACAGTAACCATACCAGGAAGTACTTAATTTATAAGCTACTGCTTTTCTTAATCTCAGTGGAGATATTTACTGATAAACAGCTACCTACGCAGCATGTTCATGTCGTTCCTAAATGAGCTTTTATCTCTCTGCCCTCACCACAAATCAGATTCTTCTGAGGAGTTCCCAGTACATTATCCTTTCCCCTGTGTAATTAACTTAACAAGCTCCAGCTGTTTTTATTCTCAGAAGGTTTACTCCCTGATATACAGATGCCTACCCCCTTCGTAAGTGCAGGTCCTAAATGAGCTTTTTTCTCTGTTCCCTCACCACGATCCAGATTCTTTTGGGGAGTTACCAGTACAGTAACCATACCAGGAAGTACTTAATTTATTAAGCTACTGCTTTTCTTAATCTCAGTGGAGATATTTACTGATAAACAGCTACCTACGCAGCATGTTCATGTCGTTCCTAAATGAGCTTTTATCGCTCTGCCCTCACCACAAATCAGATTCTTCTGAGGAGTTCCCAGTACATTATCCTCTCCCCTGTGTAATTACCTTAACAAGCTCCAGCTGTTTTTATTCTCAGAAGGTTTACTCCCTGAAATACAGCTGCCTACCCCCTTCGTAAGTGCAGGTCCTAAATGAGCTTTTTTCTCTGTTCCCTCACCACAATCCAGATTCTTTTGGGGAGTTACCAGTACAGTAACCATACCAGGAAGTACTTAATTTATTAAGCTACTGCTTTTCTTAATCTCAGTGGAGATATTTACTGATAAACAGCTACCTACGCAGCATGTTCATGTCGTTCCTAAATGAGCTTTTATCTCTCTGCCCTCACCACAAATCAGATTCTTCTGAGGAGTTCCCAGTACATTATTATTTCCCCTGTGTAATTACCTTAACAAGATCCAGCTGTTTTTATTCTCAGAAGGTTTACTCCCTGATATAAAGCTGCCTACCCCCTTCGTAAGTGCAGGTCTTAAATGAGCTTTTTTCTCTGTTCCCTCACCACAATCCAGATTCTTTTGGGGTGTTACCAGTACAGTAACCATACCAGGAAGTACTTAATTTATTAAGCTACTGCTTTTCTTAATCTCACTGGAGATATTTACTGATAAACAGGTACATGTCGTTCCTAAATGAGCTTTTATCTCTCTGCCCTCACCACAAATCAGATTCTTCTGAGGAGTTCCCAGTACATTATCCTTTCCCCTGTGTAATTACCTTAACAAGCTCCAGCTGTTTTTATTCTCAGAAGGTTTACTCCCTGATATACAGCTGCCTACCCCCTTCGTAAGAGCAGGTCCTAAATGAGCTTTTTTCTCTGTTTCCTCACCACAATCCAGATTCTTTTGAGGAGTTACCAGTACAGTAACCATACCAGGAAGTACTTAATTTATTAAGCTACTGCTTTTCTTAATCTCAGTGGAGATATTTACTGATAAACAGGTACATGTCGTTCCTAAATGAGTTTTTATCTCTCTGCCCTCACCACAAATCAGATTCTTCTGAGGAGTTCCCAGTACATTATCCTTTCCCCTGTGTAATTACCTTAACATGCTCCAGCTGTTTTTATTCTCAGAAGGTTTACTCCCTGATATACAGCTGCCTACCCCCTTCGTAAGTTCAGTTCCTAAATGAGCTTTTTTCTCTGTTCCTTCACCACAATCCAGATTCTTTTGGGGAGTTACCAGTACAGTAACCATACCAGGAAGTACTTAATTTATTAAGATACTGCTTTTCTTAATCTCAGTGGAGATATTTACTGATAAACAGCTACCTACGCAGCATGTTCATGTCGTTCCTAAATGAGCTTTTATCTCTCTGCTCTCACCACAAATCAGATACTTCTGAGGAGTTCCCAGTACATTATCCTTTCCCCTGTGTAATTACCTTAACATGCTCCAGCTGTTTTTATTCTCAGAAGGTTTACTCCCTGATATACAGCTGCCTACCCCCTTCGTAAGTGCAGGTCCTAAATGAGCTTTTTTCTCTGTTCCCTCACCACAATCCAGATTCTGTTGGGGAGTTAACAGTACAGTAACCATACCAGGAAGTACTTAATTTATTAAGCTACTGCTTTTCTTAATCTCAGTGGAGATATTTACTGATAAACTGCTACCTACGCAGCATGTTCATGTCGTTCCTAAATGAGCTTTTATCTCTCAGCCCTCACAACAAATCAGATTCTTCTGAGGAGTTCCCAGTACATTATCCTTTCCCCTGTGTAATTACCTTAACAAGCTCCAGCTGTTTTTATTCTGAGAAGGTTTACTCCCTGATATACAGCTGCCTACTCCCTTCGTAAGTGCAGGCCCTAATTGAGCTTTTTTCTCTGTTCCCTCACCACAACCCAGATTCTTTTGGGGAGTTACCAGTACAGTAACCATACCAGGAAGTACTTAATTTATAAGCTACTGCTTTTCTTAATCTCAGTGGAGATATTTACTGATAAACAGCTACCTACGCAGCATGTTCATGTCGTTCCTAAATGAGCTTTTATCTCTCTGCCCTCACCACAAATCAGATTCTTCTGAGGAGTTCCCAGTACATTATCCTTTCCCCTGTGTAATTAACTTAACAAGCTCCAGCTGTTTTATTCTCAGAAGGTTTACTCCCTGATATACAGCTGCCTACCCCCCTTCGTAAGTGCAGGTCCTAAATGAGCTTTTTTCTCTGTTCCCTCACCACGATCCAGATTCTTTTGGGGAGTTACCAGTACAGTAACCATACCAGGAAGTACTTAATTTATTAAGCTACTGCTTTTCTTAATCTCAGTGGAGATATTTACTGATAAACAGCTACCTACGCAGCATGTTCATGTCGTTCCTAAATGAGCTTTTATCGCTCTGCCCTCACCACAAATCAGATTCTTCTGAGGAGTTCCCAGTACATTATCCTTTCCCCTGTGTAATTACCTTAACAAGCTCCAGCTGTTTTTATTCTCAGAAGGTTTACTCCCTGATATACAGCTGCCTACCCCCTTCGTAATTGCAGGTCCTAAATGAGCTTTTTCTCTGTTCCCTCACCACAATCCAGATTCTTTTGGGGAGTTACCAGTACAGTAACCATACCAGGAAGTACTTAATTTATTAAGCTACTGCTTTTCTTAATCTCAGTGGAGATATTTACTGATAAACAGCTACCTACGCAGCATGTTCATGTCGTTCCTAAATGAGCTTTTACTCTCTGCCCTCACCACAAATCAGATTCTTCTGAGGAGTTCCCAGTACATTATTATTTCCCCCTGTGTAATTACCTTAACAAGATCCAGCTGTTTTTATTCTCAGAAGGTTTACTCCCTGATATACAGCTGCCTACCCCCTTCGTAAGTGCAGGTCTTAAATGAGCTTTTTTCTCTGTTCCCTCACCACAATCCAGATTCTTTTGGGGAGTTACCAGTACAGTAACCATACCAGGAAGTACTTAATTTATTAAGCTACTGCTTTTCTTAATCTCAGTGGAGATATTTACTGATAAACAGGTACATGTCGTTCCTAAATGAGCTTTTATCTCTCTGCCCTCACCACAAATCAGATTCTTCTGAGGAGTTCCCAGTACATTATCTTTCCCCTGTGTAATTACCTTAACAAGCTCCAGCTGTTTTTATTCTCAGAAGGTTTACTCCCTGATATACAGCTGCCTACCCCCTTCGTAAGAGCAGGTCCTAAATGAGCTTTTTTCTCTGTTTCCTCACCACAATCCAGATTCTTTTGAGGAGTTACCAGTACAGTAACCATACCAGGAAGTACTTAATTTATTAAGCTACTGCTTTTCTTAATCTCATTGGAGATATTTACTGATAAACAGCTACCTACGCAGCATGTTCATGTCATTCCTAAATGAGCTTTTATCTCTCTGCCCTCACCACAAATCAGATTCTTCTGAGGAGTTCCCAGTACATTATCCTTTCCCCTGTGTAATTACCTTAACAAGCTCCAGCTGTTTTTATTCTCAGAAGGTTTACTCCCTGATATACAGCTGCCTACCCCCTTCGTAAGTGCAGGTCCTAAATGAGCTTTTTTCTCTGTTCCCTCACCACAATCAAGATTCTTTTGGGGAGTTACCAGTACAGTAACCATACCAGGAAGTACTTAATTTATTAAGCTACTGCTTTTCTTAATCTCAGTGGAGATATTTACTGATAAACAGCTACCTACGCAGCATGTTCATGTCGTTCCTAAATGAGCTTTTATCTCTCTGCCCTCACCACAAATCAGATTCTTCTGAGGAGTTCCCAGTACATTATCCTTTCCCCTGTGTAATTACCTTAACAAGCCCCAGCTGTTTTTATTCTCAGAAGGTTTACTCCCTGATATACAGCTGCCTACCCCCTTCGTAAGTGCACGTCCTAAATGAGCTTTTTTCTCTGTTCCCTCACCACAATCCAGATTCTTTTGGGGAGTTACCAGTACAGTAACCATACCAGGAAGTACTTAATTTATTAAGCTACTTGCTTTTCTTAATCTCATTGTAGATATTTACTGATAAACAGCTACCTACGCAGCATGTTCAAGTCGTTCCTAAATGAGCTTTTATCTCTCTGCCCTCACCACAAATCAGATTCTTCTGAGGAGTTCCCAGTACATTATCCTTTCCCCTGTGTAATTACCTTAACAAGCTCCAGCTGTTTTTATTCTCAGAAGGTTTACTCCCTGATATACAGCTGCCTACCCCCTTCGTAAGTGCACGTCCTAAATGAGCTTTTTTCTCTGTTCCCTCAGCACAATCCAGATTCTTTTGGGGAGTTACCAGTACAGTAACCATAACCAGGAAGTACTTAATTTATTAAGCCACTGCTTTTCTTAATCTCGGTGGAGATACTTACTGATAAACAGGTACATGTCGTTCCTAAATGAGCTTTTATCTCTCTGCCCTCACCACAAATCAGATTCTTCTGAGGAGTTCCCAGTACATTATCCTTTCCCCTGTGTAATTACCTTAACAAGCTCCAGCTGCTTTTATTCTCAGAAGGTTTACTCCCTGATATACAGCTGCCTCCCCCCTTAGTAAGTGCAGGTCCTAAATGAGCTTTTTTCTCTGTTCCCTCACCACAATCCAGATTCTTTTGGGGAGTTACCAGTACAGTAACCATACCAGGAAGTACTTAATTTATTAAGCTACTGCTTTTCTTAATCTCAGTGGAGATATTTACTGATAAACAGCTACCTACGCAGCATGTTCATGTCGTTCCTAAATGAGCTTTTATCTCTCTGCCCTCACCACAAATCAGATTCTTCTGAGGAGTTCCCAGTACATTATCCTTTCCCCTGTGTAATTACCTTAACAAGCTCCAGCTGTTTTTATTCTCAGAAGGTTTACTCCCTGATATACAGCTGCATACCCCCTTCGTAAGTGCAGGTCCTAAATGAGCTTTTTTCTCTGTTCCCTCACCACAATCCAGATTCTTTTGGGGAGTTACCAGTACAGTAACCATACCAGGAAGTACTTAATTTATTAAGCTACTGCTTTTCTTAATCTCAGTGGAGATATTTACTGATAAACAGGTACATGTCGTTCCTAAATGAGCTTTTATCTCTCTGCCCTCACCACAAATCAGATTCTTCTGAGGAGTTCCCAGTACATTATCCTTTCCCCTGTGTAATTACCTTAACAAGCTCCAGCTGTTTTTATTCTCAGAAGGTTTACTCCCTGATATACAGATGCCTACCCCCTTAGTAAGTGCAGGTCCTAAATGAGCTTTTTTCTCTGTTCCTCACCACAATCCAGATTCTTTTGGGGATTTACCAGTGCAGTAACCATACCAGGAAGTACTTAATTTATTAAGCTACTACTTTTCTTAATCTCAGTGGAGATATTTACTGATAACAGCTACCTACGCAGCATGTTCGTGTCGTTCCTAAATGAGCTTTTATCTCTCTGCCCTCACCACAAATCAGATTCTTCTGAGGAGTTCCCAGTACATTATCCTTTCCCCTGTGTAATTACCTTAACAAGCTCCAGCTGTTTTTATTCTCAGAAGGTTTACTCCCTGATATACAGCTGCCTACCCCCTTCGTAAGTGCAGGTCCTAAATGAGCTTTTTTCTCTGTTCCCTCACCACAATCCAGATTCTTTTGGGAGTTACCAGTACAGTAACCATACCAGGAAGTACTTAATTTATTAAGCTACTGCTTTTCTTAATCTCAGTGGAGATATTTACTGATAAACAGGTACATGTCGTTCCTAAATGAGCTTTTATCTCTCTGCCCTCACCACAAATCAGATTCTTCTGAGGAGTTCCCAGTACATTATCCTTTCCCCTGTGTAATTACCTTAACAAGCTCCAGCTGTTTTATTCTCAGAAGGTTTACTCCCTGATATACAGCTGCCTACCCCCTTCGTAAGTGCAGGTCCTAAATGAGCTTTTTTCTGTGTTCCCTCACGACAATGCAGATGCTTTTGGGGAGTTACAGTACAGTAACCATACCAGGAAGTACTTAATTATTAAGCTACTGCTTTTCTTAATCTCAGTGGAGATATTTACTGATAAACAGCTACCTACGCAGCATGTTCATGTC
>NW_025959049.1:0-46578 GCF_023159225.1 Perognathus longimembris pacificus | reverse complement strand
GTTTACTCCCTGATATACAGCTGCCTACCCCCTTCGTAAGTGCAGGTCCTAAATGAGCTTTTTTCTCTGTTCCCTCGCCACAATCCAGATTCTTTTGGGGAGTTACCAGTACAGTAACCATACCAGGAAGTACTTAATTTATTAAGCTACTGCTTTTCTTAATCTCAGTGGAGATATTTACTGATAAACAGCTACCTACGCAGCATGTTCATGTCGTTCCTAAATGAGCTTTATCTCTCTCCCCTCACCACAAATCAGATTCTTCTGAGGAGTTCCCAGTACATTATCCTTTCCCCTGTGTAATTACCTTAACAGGCTCCAGCTGTTTTTATTCTCAGAAGGTTTACTCCCTGATATACAGCTGCCTACCCCCTTGGTAAGTGCAGGTCCTAAATGAGCTTTTTTCTCTGTCCCTCACCACAATCCAGATTCTTTTGGGGAGTTACTAGTACAGTAACCATACCAGGAAGTACTTAATTTATTAAGCTACTGCTCTTCTTAATCTCAGTGGAGATATTTACTGATAAACAGCTACCTACGCAGCATGTTCATGTCGTTCCTAAATGAGCTTTATCTCTCTCCACTCACCACAAATCAGATTCTTCTGAGGAGTTCCCAGTACATTATCCTTTCCCCTGTGTAATTACCTTAACAAGCTCCAGCTGTTTTTATTCTCAGAAGGTTTGCTGCCTGATATACAGCTGCCTACCACCCTTCGTAAGTGCAGGTCCTAAATGAGCTTTTTTCTCTGTTCCCTCACCACAATCCAGATTCTTTTGGGGAGTTACCAGTACAGTAACCATACCAGGAAGTACTTAATTTATTAAGCTACTGCTTTTCTTAATCTCAGTGGAGATATTTACTGATTAACAGCTACCTACGCAGCATGTTCATGTCGTTCCTAAATGAGCTTTTATCTCTCTCCCCTCACCACAAATCAGATTCTTCGAGGAGTTCCCAGTACATTGTCCTTTCCCCTGTGTAATTACCTTAACAAGCTCCAGTTGTTTTTATTCTCAGAAGGTTTACTCCCTGATATACAGCTGCCTACCCCCTTCGTAATTGCAGGTCCTAAATGAGCTTTTTTCTCTGTTCCCTCACCACAATCCAGATTCTTTTGGGGAGTTACCAGTAGAGTAACCATACCAGGAAGTACTTAATTTATTAAGCTACTGCTTTTCTTAATCTCAGTGGAGATATTTACTGATAAACAGCTACCTACGCAGCATGTTCATGTCGTTCCTAAATGAGCTTTTATCTCTCTCCCCTCACCACAAATCAGATTCTTCTGAGGAGTTCCCAGTACATTAAACTTTCCCCTGTGTAATTACCTTAACAAGCTCCAGCTGTTTTTATTCTCAGAAGGTTTACTCCCTGATATACAGCTGCCTACCCCCTTCGTAAGTGCAGGTCCTAATGAGCTTTTTTCTCTGTTCCCTCACCACAATCCAGATTCTTTTGGGGAGTTACCAGTACAGTAACCATACCAGGAAGTACTTAATTTATTAAGCTACTGCTTTTCTTAATCTCAGTGGAGATATTTACTGATAAACAGCTACCTACGCAGCATGTTCATGTCGTTCCTAAATGAGCTTTTTATCTCTCTCCCCTCACCACAAATCAGATTCTTCTGAGGAGTTCCCAGTACATTATCCTTTCCCCTGTGTAATTACCTTAACAAGCTCAAGATGTTTTTATTCTCAGAAGGCTTACTCCCTGATATACAGCTGCCTACCCCCTTCGTAAGTGCAGGTCCTAAATGAGCTTTTTTCTCTGTTCCCTCACCACAATTCAGATTCTTTGGGGAGTTACCAGTACAGTAACCATACCAGGAAGTACTTAATTTATTAAGCTACTGATTTTCTTAATCTCAGTGGAGATATTTACTGATAAACAGCTACCTACGCAGCATGTTCATGTCGTTCCTAAATGAGCTTTTATCTCTCTCCCCTCACCACAAATCAGATTCTTCTGAGGAGTTCCCAGTACATTATCCTTTCCCCTGTGTAATTACCTTAACAAGCTCCAGCTGTTTTTATTCTCAGAAGGTTTACTCCCTGATATACAGCTGTCTACCCCCTTCGTAAGTGCAGGTCCTAAATGAGCTTTTTTCTCTGTTCCCTCACCACAATCCAGATTCTTTTGGGGAGTTACCAGTACAGTAACCATACCCGGAAGCACTTAATTTATTAAGCTACTGCTTTTCTTAATCTCAGTGGAGATATTTACTGATAAACAGCTACCTACGCAGCATGTTCATGTCGTTCCTAAATGAGCTTTTATCTCTCTCCCCTCACCACAAATCAGATTCTTCTGAGGAGTTCCCAGTACATTATCCTTTCCCCTGTGTAATTACCTTAACAAGCTCCAGCTTTTTTTATTCTCAGACGGTTTACTCCCTGATATACAGCTGCCTACCCCCTTCGTAAGTGCAGGTCTAAATGAGCTTTTTTCTCTGTTCCCTCACCACAATCCAGATTCTTTTGGGGAGTTACCAGGTAGAGTAACCATACCAGGAAGTACTTAATTTATTAATCTACAGCTTTTCTTAATCTCAGTGGAGATATTTACTGATAAACAGCTACCTACGCAGCATGTTCATGGCGTTCCTAAATGAGCTTTTATCTCTCTCCCCTCACCACAAATCAGATTCTTCTGAGGAGTTCCCAGTACATTATCCTTTCCCCCTGTGTAATTACCTTAACAAGCTCCAGCTGTTTTTATTCTCAGAAGGTTTACTCCCTGATATACAGCTGCCTACCCCCTTCGTAAGTGCAGTCCTAAATGACTTTTATCTCTGTTCCCTCACCACAATCCAGATTCTTTTGGGGAGTTACCAGTACAGTAACCATACCAGGAAGTACTTAATTTATTAAGCTACTGCTTTTCTTAATCTCAGTGGAGATATTTACTGATAAACAGCTACCTACGCAGCATGTTTATGTCGTTGCTAAATGAGCTTTTATCTCTCTCCCCCTCACCACAATTCAGATTCTTCTGAGGAGTTCCCAGTACATTATCCTTTCCCCTGTGTAATTACCTTAACAAGCTCCAGCAGTGTTTATTCTCAGAAGGTTTACTCCCTGATATACAGCTGCCTACCCCCTTCGTAAGTGCAGATCTTAAATGAGCTTTTTTCTCTGTTCCCTCACCACAATCCTGATTCTTTTGGGGAGTTACAAGTACAGTAACCATACCAGGAAGTACTAAAGTTATTAAGCTACTGCTTTTCTTAATCTCAGTGGAGATATTTACTGATAAACAGCTACGTAAGCAGCATGTTCATGTCGTTCCTAAATGAGCTTTTATCTCTCTCGCCTCACCACAAATCAGATTCTTCTGAGGACTTCCCAGTACATTATCCTTTCCCCTGTTTAATTACCTTAACAAGCTCCAGCTGTTTTTATTCTCAGAAGGTTTACTCCCTGATATACAGCTTGCCTACCCCCTTCGTAAGTGAAGGTCCTAAATGAGCTTTTTTCTCTGTTCCCTCACACAATCCAGATTCTTTTGGGGAGTTACCAGTACAGTAACCATACCAGGAAGTACTTAATTTATTAAGCTACTGCTTTTCTTAATCTCAGTGGAGATATTTACTGATAAACAGCTACCTATGCAGCATGTTCATGTCGTTCCTAAATGAGCTTTTATCTCTCTCCCCTCACCACAAATCAGATTCTTCTGAGGAGTTCCCAGTACATTATCCTTTCCCCTGTGTAATTACCTTAACAAGCTCAAGCTGTTTTTATTCTCAGAAGGCTTACTCCCTGATATACAGCTGCCTACCCCCTTCGTAAGTGCAGGTCCTAATGAGCTTTTTTCTCTGTTCCCTCACCACAATTCAGATTCTTTGGGGAGTTACCAGTACAGTAACCATACCAGGAAGTACTTAATTTATTAAGCTACTGCTTTTCTTAATCTCAGTGGAGATATTTACTGATAAACAGCTACCTACGCAGCATGTTCATGTCGTTCCTAAATGAGCTTTTATCTCTCTCCCCTCACCACATATCAGATTCTTCTGAGGAGTTCCCAGTACATTACCCTTTCCCCTGTGTAATTACCTGAACAAGCTCCAGCTGTTTTTATTCTCAGAAGGTTTACTCCCTGATATACAGCTGCCTACCCCCTTCGTAAGTGCAGGTCCCTAAATGAGCTTTTTTCTCTGTTTCCCTCACCACAATCCAGATTCTTTTGGGGAGTTACCAGTACAGTCACCATACCAGGAAGTACTTAATTTATTAAGCTACTGCTTTTCTTATTCTCAGTGGAGATATTTACTGAAAAACAGCTACCTACGCAGCATGTTCATGTCGTTCCTAAATGAGCTTTTATCTCTCTCCCCTCACCACAAATCAGATTCTTCTGAGGAGTTCCCAGTACATTATCCCTTTCCCCTGTGTAATTACCTTAACAAGCTCCAGCTGTTTTTATTCTCAGAAGGTTTACTCCCTGATATACTGCTGCCTACCCCCTTCGTATGTGCAGGTCCTAAATGAACTTTTTTCTCTGTTCCCTCGCCACAATCCAGATTCTTTTGGGGAGTTACCAGTAGAGTAACCATACCAGGAAGTACTTAATTTATTAAGCTACTGCTTTTCTTAATCTCAGTGGAGATATTTACTGATAAACAGCTACCTACGCAGCATGTTCATGTCGTTCCTAAATGAGCTTTTATCTCTCTCCCCTCACCACAAATCAGATTCTTCTGAGGAGTTCGCAGTACATTAAACTTTCCCCTGTGTAATTACCTTAACAAGCTCCAGCTGTTTTTATTCTCAGAAGGTTTACTCCCAGATATACAGCTGCCTACCCGCTTCGTAATTGCAGGTCCTAAATGAGCTTTTTTCTCTGTTCCCTCAACACAATCCAGATTCTATTGGGGAGTTACCAGTACAGTAACCATACCAGGAAGTACTTAATTTATTAAGCTACTGCTTTTCTTAATCTCAGTGGAGATATTTACTGATAAACAGCTACCTACGCAGCATGTTCATGTCGTTCCTAAATGAGCTTTTATCTCTCTCCCCTCACCACAAATCAGATTCTTCTGAGGAGTTCCCAGTACATTATCCTTTCCCCTGTGTAATTACCTTAACAAGCTCCAGCTGTTTTTATTCTCAGAAGGTTTACTCCCTGATATACAGCTGCCTACCCCCTTCGTAAGTGCAGGTCCTAAATGACCTTTATCTCTGTTCCTCACCACAATCCATATTCTTTTGGGGAGGTTACCAGTACAGTAACCATACCAGGAAGTACTTAATTTATTAAGCTACTGCTTTTCTTATTCTCAGTGGAGATATTTACTGATAAACAGCTACCTACGCAGCATGTTTATGTCGTTGCTAAATGAGCTTTTATCTCTCTCCCCTCACCACAATTCAGATTCTCTGAGGAGTTCCCAGCACATTATCCTTTCCCCTGTGTAATTACCTTAACAAGCTCCAGCTGTGTTTATTCTCAGAAGGTTTACTCCCTGATATACAGCTGCCTACCCCCTTCGTAAGTGCAGATCTTAAATGAGATTTTTCTCTGTTCCCTCACCACAATCCTGATTCTTTTGGGGAGTACAAGTACAGTAACCATACCAGGAAGTACTAAATTTATTAAGCTACTGCTTTTCTTAATCTCAGTGGAGTTATTTACTGATAAACAGCTACCTACGCAGCATGTTCATGTCGTTCCTAAATGAGCTTTTATCTCTCTCCCCTTACCACGAATCAGATTCTTCTGAGGAGTTCCCAGTACATTATCCTTTCCCCTGTGTAATTACCTTAACAAGCTCCAGCTGTTTATATTCTCAGAAGGTTTACTCCCTGATATACAGCTGCCTACCCCCTTCGTAAGTGCAGGTCCTAAATGAGCTTTTTTCTCTGTTCCCTCACCACAATCCAGATTCTTTTGGGGAGTTACCGGTACAGTAACCATAACAGGAAGTACTTAATTTATTAAGCAACTGTTTTTCTTAATCTCAGTGGAGATATTTACTGATAAACAGCTACCTACGCAACATGTTCATGTCGTTCCTAAATGAGCTTTTATCTCTCTCCCCTCACCACAAATCAGATTCTTCTGAGGAGTTCCCAGTACATTATCCTTTCCCCTGTGTAATTACCTTAACAAGATCCAGCTGTTTTTATTCTCAGAAGGTTTACTCCCTGATATACAACTGCCTACCCCCTTCGTAAGTGCAGGTCCTAAATGAGCTTTTTTCTCTGTTCCCTCACCACAATCCATATTCTTTTGGGGAGTTACCAGTACAGTAACCATACCAGGAAGTACTTAATTTATTAAGCTACTGCTTTTCTTAATCTCAGTGGAGATATTTACTGATAAACAGCTACCTACGCAGCATGTTCATGTCGTTGCTAAATGAGCTTTTATCTCTCTCCCCTCACCACAAATCAGATTCTTCTGAGGAGTTCCCAGTACATTATCCTTTCCCCTGTGTAATTACCTTAACAAGCTCCAGCTGTGTTTATTCTCAGAAGGTTTACTCCCTGATATACAGCTGCCTACCCCCTTCGTAAGTGCAGATCTTAAATGAGCTTTTTTCTCTGTTCCCTCACCACAATCCTGATTCTTTTGGGGAGTTACAATTACAGTAACCATACCAGGAAGTACTTAATTTATTAAGCTACTGCTTTTCTTAATCTCAGTGGAGATATTTACTGATAAACAGCTACCTACGAATCATGTTCATGTCGTTCCTAAATGAGCTTTTATCTCTCTCCCCTCACCACGAATCAGATTCTTCTGAGGAGTTCCCAGTACATTATCCTTTCCCCTGTGTAATTACCTTAACAAGCTCCAGCTGTTTTTATTCTCAGAAGGTTTACTCCCTGATATACAGCTGCCTACCCCCTTCGTAAGTGCAGGTCCTAAATGAGCTTTTTTCTCTGTTCCCTCACCACAATCCAGATTCTTTTGGGGAGTTACCAGTACAGTAACCATACCAGGAAGTACTTAATTTATTAAGCTACTGCTTTTCTTAATCTCAGTGGAGATATTTACTGATAAACAGCTACCTACGCAGCATGTTCATGTCGTTCCTAAATGAGCTTTTATCTCTCTCCCCTCACCACAAATCAGATTCTTCTGAGGAGTTCCCAGTACATTATCCTTTCCCCTGTGTAATTGCCTTAACAAGCTCCAGCTGTTTTTATTCTCAGAAGGTTTACTCCCTGATATACAGCTGCCTACCCCCTTCGTAAGTGCAGGTCCTAAATGAGCTTTTTTCTCTGTTCCCTCACCACAATCCAGATTCTTTTGGGGAGTTACCAGTACAGTAACCATACCAGGAAGTACTTAATTTATTAAGCTACTGCTTTTCTTAATCTCAGTGGAGATATTTACTGATAAACAGCTACCTACGCAGCATGTTCATGTCGTTGCTAAATGAGCTTTTATCTCTCTCCCCTCACCACAAATCAGATTCTTCTGAGGAGTTCCCAGTACATTATCCTTTCCCCTGTGTAATTACCTTAACAAGCTCCAGCTGTGTTTATTCTCAGAAGGTTTACTCCCTGATATACAGCTGCCTAACCCCTTCGTAAGTGCAGATCTTAAATGAGCTTTTTTCTCTGTTCCCTCACCACAATCCTGATTCTTTTGGGGAGTTACAAGTACAGTAACCATACCAGGAAGTACTTAATTTATTAAGCTACTGCTTTTCTTAATCTCAGTGGAGATATTTACTGATAACAGCTACCTACGCAGCATGTTCATGTCGTTCCTAAATGAGCTTTTATCTCTCTCCCCTCACCACGAATCAGATTCTTCTGAGGAGTTCCCAGTACATTATCCTTTCCCCTGTGTAATTACCTTAACAAGCTCCAGCTGTTTTTATTCTCAGAAGCTTTACTCCCTGATATACAGCTGCCTACACCCTTCGTAAGTGCAGGTCCTAAATGAGCTTTTTTCTCTGTTCCCTCACCACAATCCAGATTCTTTTTGGAGTTACCAGTACAGTAACCATACCAGGAAGTACTTAATTTATTAAGCTACTGCTTTTCTTAATCTCAGTGGAGATATTTACTGATAAACAGCTACCTACGCAGCATGTTCATGTCGTTCCTAAATGAGCTTTTATCTCTCTCCCCTCACCACAAATCAGATTCTTCTGAGGAGTTCCCAGTACATTATCCTTTCCCTGTGTAATTACCTTCACAAGCTCCAGCTGTTTTTATTCTCAGAAGGTTTACTCCCTGATATACAGCTGCCTACCCCCTTCGTAAGTGCAGGTCCTAAATGAGCTTTTTTCTCTGTTCCCTCACCACAATCCAGATTCTTTTGGGGAGTTACCAGTACAGTAAGCATACCAGGAAGTACTTAATTTTATTAAGCTACTGCTTTTCTTAATCTCAGTGGAGATATTTACTGATAAACAGCTACCTACGCAGCATGTTCATGTCGTTCCTAAATGAGCTTTTATCTCTCTCCCCTCACCACAAATCAGATTCTTCTGAGGAGTTCCCAGTACATTATCCTTTCCCCTGTGTAATTACCTTAACAAGCTCCAGCTGTTTTTATTCTCAGAAGGTTTACTCCCTGATATACAGCTGCCTACCCCCTTCGTAAGTGCAGGTCCTAAATGAGCTTTTTTCTCTGTTCCCTCACCACAATCCAGATTCTTTTGGGGAGTTACCAGTACAGTAACCATACCAGGAAGTACTTAATTTATTAAGCTACTGCTTTTCTTAATCTCAGTGGAGATATTTACTGATAAACAGCTACCTACGCAGCATGTTCATGTCGTTGCTAAATGAGCTTTTATCTCTCTCCCCTCACCACAAATCAGATTCTTCTGAGGAGTTCCCAGTACATTATCCTTTCCCCTGTGTAATTACCTTAACAAGCTCCAGCTGTGTTTATTCTCAGAAGGTTTACTCCCTGATATACAGCTGCCTAACCCCTTCGTAAGTGCAGATCTTAAATGAGCTTTTTTCTCTGTTCCCTCACCACAATCCTGATTCTTTTGGGGAGTTACAAGTACAGTAACCATACCAGGAAGTACTTAATTTATTAAGCTACTGCTTTTCTTAATCTCAGTGGAGATATTTACTGATAAACAGCTACCTACGCAGCATGTTCATGTCGTTCCTAAATGAGCTTTTATCTCTCTCCCCTCACCACGAATCAGATTCTTCTGAGGAGTTCCCAGTACATTATCCTTTCCCCTGTGTAATTACCTTAACAAGCTCCAGCTGTTTTTATTCTCAGAAGGTTACTCCCTGATATACAGCTGCCTACACCCTTCGTAAGTGCAGGTCCTAAATGAGCTTTTTTCTCTGTTCCCTCACCACAATCCAGATTCTTTTTGGAGTTACCAGTACAGTAACCATACCAGGAAGTACTTAATTTATTAAGCTACTGCTTTTCTTAATCTCAGTGGAGATATTTACTGATAAACAGCTACCTACGCAGCATGTTCATGTCGTTCCTAAATGAGCTTTTATCTCTCTCCCCTCACCACAAATCAGATTCTTCTGAGGAGTTCCCAGTACATTATCCTTTCCCCTGTGTAATTACCTTAACAAGCTCCAGCTGTTTTTATTCTCAGAAGGTTTACTCCCTGATATACAGCTGCCTACCCCCTTCGTAAGTGCAGGTCCTAAATGAGCTTTTTTCTCTGTTCCCTCACCACAATCCAGATTCTTTTGGGGAGTTACCAGTACAGTAACCATACCAGGAAGTACTTAATTTATTAAGCTACTGCTTTTCTTAATCTCAGTGGAGATATTTACTGATAAACAGCTACCTACGCAGCATGTTCATGTCGTTCCTAAATGAGCTTTTATCTCTCTCCCCTCACCACAAATCAGATTCTTCTGAGGAGTTCCCAGTACATTATCCTTTCCCCTGTGTAATTACCTTAACAAGCTCCAGCTGTTTTTATTCTCAGAAGGTTTACTCCCTGATATACAGCTGCCTACCCCCTTCGTAAGTGCAGGTCCTAAATGAGCTTTTTTCTCTGTTCCCTCACCACAATCCAGATTCTTTTGGGGAGTTACCAGTACAGTAACCATACCAGGAAGTACTTAATTTATTAAGCTACTGCTTTTCTTAATCTCAGTGGAGATATTTACTGATAAACATCTACCTACGCAGCATGTTCATGTCGTTCCTAAATGAGCTTTTATCTCTCTCCCCTCACCACAAATCAGATTCTTCTGAGGAGTTCCCAGTACATTAAACTTTCCCCTGTGTAATTACCTTAACAAGATCCAGCTCTTTTTATTCTCAGAAGGTTTACTCCCTGATATACAGCTGCCTACCCCCTTCGTAAGTGCAGGTCCTAAATGAGCTTTTTTCTCTGTTCCCTCACCACAATCCAGATTCTTTTGGGGAGTTACCAGTACAGTAACCATACCAGGAAGTACTTAATTTATTAAGCTACTGCTTTTCTTAATCTCAGTGGAGATATTTACTGATAAACAGCTACCTACGCAGCATGTTCATGTCGTTCCTAAATGAGCTTTTATCTCTCTCCCCTCACCACAAATCAGATTCTTCTGAGGGGTTCCCAGTACATTATCCTTTCCCCTGTGTAATTACCTTAACAAGCTCCAGCTGTTTTTATTCTCAGAAGGTTTACTCCCTGATATACAGCTGCCTACACCCTTGGTAAGTGCAGGTCCTGAATGAGCTTTTTTCTCTGTTCCCTCACCACAATCCAGATTCTTTTGGGGAGTTCCCAGTACAGTAACCATACCAGGAAGTACTTAATTTATTAAGCTACTGCTTTTCTTAATCTCAGTGGAGATATTTACTGATAAACAGCTACCTACGCAGCATGTTCATGTCGTTCCTAAATGAGCTTTTATCTCTCTCCCCTCACCACAAATCAGATTCTTCTGAGGAGTTCCCAGTACATTATCCTTTCCCCTGTGTAATTACCTTAACAAGCTCCAGCTGTTTTTATTCTCAGAAGGTTTACTCCCTGATATACAGCTGCCTACCCCCTTCGTAAGTGCAGGTCTTAAATGAGCTTTTTTCTCTGTTCCCTCACCACAATCCAGATTCGTTTGGGGAGTTACCAGTACAGTAACCATACCAGGAAGTACTTAATTTATTAAGCTACTGCTTTTCTTAATCTCAGTGGAGATATTTACTGATAAACAGCTACCTACGCAGCATGTTCGTGTCGTTCCTAAATGAGCTTTTATCTCTCTCCCCTCACCACAAATCAGATTCTTCTGAGGAGTTCCCAGTACATTATCCTTTCCCCTGTGTAATTACCTTAACAAGCTCCAGCTGTTTTTATTCTCAGAAGGTTTACTCCCTGATATACAGCTGCCTACCCCCTTCGTAAGTGCAGATCCTAAATGAGCTTTTGTCTCTATTCCCTCACCACAATCCAGATTCTTTTGGGGAGTTACCAGTACAGTAACCATACCAGGAAGTACTTAATTTATTAAGCTACTGCTTTTCTTAATCTCAGTGGAGATATTTACTGATAAACAGCTACCTACGCAGCATGTTCATGTCGTTGCTAAATGAGCTTTTATCTCTCTCCCCTCACCACAAATCAGATTCTTCTGAGGAGTTCCCAGTACATTATCCTTTCCCCTGTGTAATTACCTTAACAAGCTCCAGCTGTTTTTATTCTCAGAAGGTTTACTCCCTGATATACAGCTGCCTACCCCCTTCGTAAGTGCAGGTCCTAAATGAGCTTTTTTCTCTGTTCCCTCACCACAATCCAGATTCTTTTGGGGAGTTACCAGTACAGTAACCATACCAGGAAGTACTTAATTTATTAAGCTACTGCTTTTCTTAATCTCAGTGGAGATATTTACTGATAAACAGCTACCTTCGCAGCATGTTCATGTCGTTCCTAAATGAGCTTTTATCTCTCTCCCCTCACCACAAATCAGATTCTTCTGAGGAGTTCCCAGTACATTATCCTTTCCCCTGTGTAATTACCTTAACAAGTTCCAGCTCTTTTTATTCTCAGAAGGTTTACTCCCTGATATACAGCTGCCTACCCCCTTCGTAAGTGCAGGTCCTAAATGAGCTTTTTTCTCTGTTCCCTCACCACAATCCAGATTCTTTTGGGGAGTTACCAGTACAGTAACCATACCAGGAAGTACTTAATTTATTAAGCTACTGCTTTTCTTAATCTCAGTGGAGATATTTACTGATAAACAGCTACCTACGCAGCATGTTAATGTCGTTCCTAAATGAGCTTTTATCTCTCTCCCCAGACCACAAATCAGATTCTTCTGAGGAGTTCCCAGTACATTATCCTTTCCCCTGTGTAATTACCTTAACAAGCTCCAGCTGTTTTTATTCTCAGAAGGTTTACTCCCTGATATACAGCTGCCTACCATCTTCGTAAGTGCAGGTCCTAAATGAGCTTTTTTCTCTGTTTCCTCACCACAATCCAGATTCTTTTGGGGAGTTACCAGTACAGTAACCACAACAGGAAGTACTTAATTTATTAAGCTACTGCTTTTATTAATCTCAGTGGAGATATTTACTGATAAACAGCTACCTACGCAGCATGTTCGTGTCGTTCCTAAATGAGCTTTTATCTCTCTCCCCTCACCACAAATCAGATTCTTCTGAGGAGTTCCCAGTACATTATCCTTTCCACTGTGTAATTACCTTAACAAGCTCCAGCTGTTTTTATTCTCAGAAGGTTTACTCCCTGATATACAGCTGCCTACCCCCTTCGTAAGTGCAGGTCCTAAATGAGCTTTTTTCTCTGTTCCCTCACCACAATCCAGATTCTTTTGGGGAGTTACCAGTACAGTAACCATACCAGGAACTACTTAATTTATTAAGCTACTGCTTTTCTTAATCTCAGTGGAGATATTTACTGATAAACAGCTACCTACGCAGCATGTTCATGTCGTTCCTAAATGAGCTTTTATCTCTCTCCCCTCACCACAAATCAGATTCTTCTGAGGAGTTCCCAGTATATTATCCTTTCCCCTGTGTAATTACCTTAACAAGCTCCAGCTGTTTTTATTCTCAGAAGGTTTACTCCCTGATATACAGCTGCCTACCCCCTTCGTAAGTGCAGGTCCTAAATGAGCTTTTTTCTCTGTTCCCTCACCACAATCCAGATTCTTTTGGGGAGTTACCAGTACAGTAACCATACCAGGAAGTACTTAATTTATTAAGCTACTGCTTTTCTTAATCTCAGTGGAGATATTTACTGATAAACAGCTACCTACGCAGCATGTTCATGTCGTTCCTAAATGATCTTTTATCTCTCTCCCCTCACCACAAATCAGATTCTTCTGAGGAGTTCCCAGTACATTATCCTTTCCCCTGGGTAATTACCTTAACAAGCTCCAGCTGTTTTTATTCTCAGAAGGTTTACTCCCTGATATACAGCTGCCTACCCCCTTCGTAAGTGCAGGTCCTAAATGAGCTTTTTTCTCTGTTCCCTCACCACAATCCAGATTCTTTTGGGGAGTTACCAGTACAGAAACCATACCAGGAAGAACTTAATTTAGTAAGCTACTGCTTTTCTTAATCTCAGTGGAGATATTTACTGATAAACAGCTACCTACGCAGCATGTTCATGTCGTTCCTAAATGAGCTTTTATCTCTCTCCTCTCACCACAAATCAGATTCTTCTGAGGAGTTCCCAGTACATTATCCTTTCCCGTGTGTAATTACCTTAACAAGCTCCAGCTGTGTTTATTCTCAGAAGGTTTACTCCCTGATATACAGCTGCCTACCCCCTTCGTAAGTGCAGGTCCTAAATGAGCTTTTTCTCAGTTCCCTAACCACAATCCAGATTCTTTTGGGGAGTTACCAGTACATTAACCATACCAGGAATTACTTAATTTATTAAGCTACTGCTTTTCTTAATCTCAGTGGAGATATTTACTGATAAACAGCTACCTACGCAGCATGTTCATGTCGTTCCTAAATGAGCTTTTATCTCTCTCCCCTCACCACAAATCAGATTCTTCTGAGGAGTTCCCAGTACATTATCCTTTCCCCTGTGTAATTACCTTCACAAGCTCCAGCTGTTTTTATTCTCAGAAGGTTTACTCCCTGATATACAGCTGCCTACCCCCTTCGTAAGTGCAGGTCCTGAATGAGCTTTTTTCTCTGTTCCCTCACCACAATCCAGATTCTTCTGGGGAGTTACCAGTACAGTAACCATATCAGGAAGTACTTAATTTATTAAGCTACTGCTTTTCTTAATCTCAGTGGAGATATTTACTGATAAACAGCTACCTACGCAGCATGTTCATGTCGTTCCTAAATGAGCTTTTAACTCTCTCCCCTCACCACGAATCAGATTCTTCTGAGGAGTTTCCAGTACATTATCCTTTCCCCTGTGTAATTACCTTAACAAGCTCCAGCTGTTTTTATTCTCAGAAGGTTTACTCCCTGATATACAGCTGCCTATCCCCTTCGTAAGTGCAGGTCCTAAATGACCATTTTTCTCTGTTCCCTCACCACAATCCAGATTCTTTTGGGAGTTACCAGTACAGTAACCATACCAGGAAGTACTTAATTTATTAAGCTACTGCTTTTCTTAATCTCAGTGGAGATATTTACTGATAAACAGCTACCTACGCAGCATGTTCATGTCGTTCCTAAATGAGCTTTTATCTCTCTCCCCTCACCACGAATCAAATTCTTCTGAGGAGTTCCCAGTACATTATCCTTTCCCCTGTGTAATTACCTTAACAAGCTCCAGCTGTTTTTATTCTCAGAAGGTTTACTCCCTGATATACAGCTGCCTACCCCCTTCGTAAGTGCAGGTCCTAAATGAGCTTTTTTCTCTGTTCCCTCACCACAATCCAGATTTTTTTGGGGAGTTACCAGTACAGTAACCATACCAGGAAGTACTTAATTTATTAAGCTACTGCTTTTCTTAATCTCAGTGGAGATATTTACTGATAAACAGCTACCTACGCAGCATGTTCATGTCGTTCATAAATGAGCTTTCATCTCTCACCCCTCACCACAAATCAGATTCTTCTGAGGAGTTCCCAGTACATTATCCTTTCCCCTGTGTAATTACCTTAACAAGCTCCAGCTGTTTTTATTCTCAGAAGGTTTACTCCCTGATATACAGCTGCCTACCCCCTTCGTAAGTGCAGGTCCTAAATGAGCTTTTTTCTCTGTTCCCTCACCACAATCCAGATTCTTTTGGGGAGTTACCAGTACAGTAACCATACCAGGAAGTACTTAATTTATTAAGCTACTGCTTTTCTTAATCTCAGTGGAGATATTTACTGATAAACAGCTACCTACGCAGCATGTTCATGTCGTTCATAAATGAGCTTTTATCTCTCTCCCCTCACCACATATCAGATTCTTCTGAGGAGTTCCCAGTACATTATCCTTTCCCCTGTGTAATTACCTTAACAAGCTCCAGCTGTTTTTATTCTCAGAAGGTTTACTCCCTGATATACAGCTGCCTACCCCCTTCGTAAGTGCAGGTCCTAAATGAGCTTTTTTCTCTGTTCCCTCACCACAATCCAGATTCTTATGGGGAGTTACCAGTACAGTAACCATACCAGGAAGTACTTAATTTATTAAGCTACTGCTTTTCTTAATCTCAGTGGAGATATTTACTGATAAACAGCTACCTACGCAGCATGTTCATGTCGTTCCTAAATGAGCTTTTATCTCTCTCCCCTCACCACAAATCAGATTCTTCTGAGGAGTTCCCAGTACATTATCCTTTCCCCTGTGTAATTACCTTAACAAGCTCCAGCTGTTTTTATTCTCAGAAGGTTTACTCCCTGATATACAGCTGCCTACCCCCTTCGTAAGTGCAGGTCCTAAATGAGCTTTTTTCTCTGTTCCCTCACCACAATCCAGATTCTTTTGGGGAGTTACCAGTACAGTAACCATACCAGGAAGTACTTAATTTATTAAGCTACTGCTTTTCTTAATCTCAGTGGAGATATTTACTGATAAACAGCTACCTACGCAGCATGTTCATGTCGTTCCTAAATGAGCTTTTATCTCTCTCCCCTCACCACAAATCAGATTCTTCTGAGGAGTTCCCAGTACATTATCCTTTCCCCTGTGTAATTACCTTAACAAGCTCCAGCTGTTTTTATTCTCAGAAGGTTTACTCCCTGATATACAGCTGCCTACCCCCTTCGTAAGTGCAGGTCCTAAATGAGCTTTTTTCTCTGTTCCCTCACCACAATCCAGATTCTTTTGGGGAGTTACCAGTACAGTAACCATACCAGGAAGTACTTAATTTATTAAGCTACTGCTTTTCTTAATCTCAGTGGAGATATTTACTGATAAACAGCTACCTATGCAGCATGTTCATGTCGTTCCTAAATGAGCTTTTATCTCTCTCCCCTCACCACAAATCAGATTCTTCTGAGGAGTTCCCAGTACATTATCCTTTCCCCTGTGTAATTACCTTAACAAGCTCCAGCTGTTTTTATTCTCAGAAGGTTTACTCCCTGATATACAGCTGCCTACCCCCTTCGTAAGTGCAGGTCTTAAATGAGCTTTTTTCTCTGTTCCCTCACCACAATCCAGATTCTTTTGGGGAGTTATCAGTACAGTAACCATACCAGGAAGTACTTAATTTATTAAGCTACTGCTTTTCTTAATCTCAGTGGAGATATTTACTGATAAACAGCTACCTACGCAGCATGTTCATGTCGTTCCTAAATGAGCTTTTATCTCTCTCCCCTCACCACAAATCAGATTCTTCTGAGGAGTTCCCAGTACATTATCCTTTCCCCTGTGTAATTACCTTAACAAGCTCCAGCTGTTTTTATTCTCAGAAGGTTTACTCCCTGATATACAGCTGCCTACCCCCTTCGTAAGTGCAGGTCCTAAATGAGCTTTTTTCTCTGTTCCCTCACCACAATCCAGATTCTTTTGGGGAGTTATCAGTACAGTAACCATACCAGGAAGTACTTAATTTATTAAGCTACTGCTTTTCTTAATCTCATTGGAGATATTTACTGATAAACAGCTACCTACGCAGCATGTTCATGTCGTTACTAAATGAGCTTTTATCTCTCTCCCCTCACCACACATCAGATTCTTCTGAGGAGTTCCCAGTACATTATCCTTTCCCCTGTGTAATTACCTTCACAAGCTCCAGCTGTTTTTATTCTCAGAAGGTTTACTCCCTGATATACAGCTGCCTACCCCCTTCGTAAGTGCAGGTCCTAAATGAGCTTTTTTCTCTGTTCCCTCACCACAATCCAGATTCTTTTGGGGAGTTACCAGTACAGTAACCATACCAGGAAGTACTTAATTTATTAAGCTACTGCTTTTCTTAATCTCAGTGGAGATATTTACTGATAAACAGCTACCTACGCAGCATGTTCATGTCGTTCCTAAATGAGCTTTTATCTCTCTCCCCTCACCACAAATCAGATTCTTCTGAGGAGTTCCCAGTACATTATCCTTTCCCCTGTGTAATTACCTTAACAAGCTCCAGCTGTTTTTATTCTCAGAAGGTTTACTCCCTGATATACAGCTGCCTACCCCCTTCGTAAGTGCAGGTCCTAAATGAGCTTTTTTCTCTGTTCCCTCACCACAATCCAGATTCTTTTGGGGAGTTACCAGTACAGTAACCATACCAGGAAGTACTTAATTTATTAAGCTACTGCTTTTCTTAATCTCAGTGGAGATATTTACTGATAAACAGCTACCTACGCAGCATGTTCATGTCATTCCTAAATGAGCTTTTATCTCTCTCCCCTCACCACAAATCAGATTCTTCGGAGGAGTTCCCAGTACATTATCCTTTCCCCTGTGTAATTACCTTAACAAGCTCCAGCTGTTTTTATTCTCAGAAGGTTTACTCCCTGATATACAGCTGCCTACCCCCTTCGTAAGTGCAGGTCCTAAATGAGCTTTTTTCTCTGTTCCCTCACCACAATCCAGATTCTTTTGGGGAGTTACCAGTACAGTAACCATACCAGGAAGTACTTAATTTATTAAGCTACTGCTTTTCTTAATCTCAGTGGAGATATTTACTGATAAACAGCTACCTACGCAGCATGTTCATGTCGTTCCTAAATGAGCTTTTATCTCTCTCCCCTCACCACAAATCAGATTCTTCTGAGGAGTTCCCAGTACATTATCCTTTCCCCTGTGTAATTACCTTAACAAGCTCCAGCTGTTTTTATTCTCAGAAGGTTTACTCCCTGATATACAGCTGCCTACCCCCTTCGTAAGTGCAGGTCCTAAATGAGCTTTTTTCTCTGTTCCCTCACCACAATCCAGATTCTTTTGGGGAGTTATCAGTACAGTAACCATACCAGGAAGTACTTAATTTATTAAGCTACTGCTTTTCTTAATCTCAGTGGAGATATTTACTGATAAACAGCTACCTACGCAGCATGTTCATGTCGTTCCTAAATGAGCTTTTATCTCTCTCCCCTCACCACAAATCAGATTCTTCTGAGGAGTTCCCAGTACATTATCCTTTCCCCTGTGTAATTACCTTAACAAGCTCCAGCTGTTTTTATTCTCAGAAGGTTTACTCCCTGATATACAGCTGCCTACCCCCTTCGTAAGTGCAGGTCCTAAATGAGCTTTTTTCTCTGTTCCCTCACCACAATCCAGATTCTTTTGGGGAGTTACCAGTACAGTAACCATACCAGGAAGTACTTAATTTATTAAGCTACTGCTTTTCTTAATCTCAGTGGAGATATTTACTGATAAACAGCTACCTACGCAGCATGTTCATTTCGTTCCTAAATGAGCTTTTATCTCTCTCCCCTCACCACAAATCAGATTCTTCTGAGGAGTTCCCAGTACATTATCCTTTCCCCTGTGTAATTACCTTAACAAGCTCCAGCTGTTTTTATTCTCAGAAGGTTTAATCCCTGATATACAGCTGCCTACCCCCTTCGTAAGTGCAGGTCCTAAATGAGCTTTTTTCTCTGTTCCCTCACCACAATCCAGATTCTTTTGGGGAGTTCCCAGTACAGTAACCATACCAGGAAGTACTTAATTTATTAAGCTACTGCTTTTCTTAATCTCAGTGGAGATATTTACTGATAAACAGCTACCTACGCAGCATATTCATGTCGTTCCTAAATGAGCTTTTATCTCTCTCCCATCACCACAAATCAGATTCTTCTGAGGTGTTCCCAGTACATTATCCATTCCCCTATGTAATTACCTTAACAAGCTCCAGCTGTTTTTATTCTCAGAAGGTTTACTCCCTGATATACAGCTGCCTACCCCCTTCGTAAGTGCAGGTCCTGAATGACCTTTTTTCTCTGTTCCCTCACCACAATCCAGATTCTTTTGGGGAGTTACTAGTACAGTAACCATACCAGGAAGTACTTAATTTATTAAGCTACTGCTTTTCTTAATCTCAGTGGAGATATTTACTGATAAACAGCTACCTACGCAGCATGTTCATGTCGTTCCTAAATGAGCTTTTATCTCTCTCCCCTCACCACAAATCAGATTCTTCTGAGGAGTTCCCAGTACATTATCCTTTCCCCTGTGTAATTACCTTCACAAGCTCCAGCTGTTTTTATTCTCAGAAGGTTTACTCCCTGATATACAGCTGCCTACCCCCTTCATAAGTGCAGGTCCTAAATGAGCTTTTTTCTCTGTTCCCTCACCACAATCCAGATTCTTTTGGGGAGTTATCAGTACAGTAACCATACCAGGAAGTACTTAATTTATTAAGCTACTGCTTTTCTTAATCTCAGTGGAGATATTTACTGATAAACAGCTACCTACGCAGCATGTTCATGTCGTTCCTAAATGAGCTTTTATCTCTCTCCCCTCACCACAAATCAGATTCTTCTGAGGAGTTCCCAGTACATTATCCTTTCCCCTGTGTAATTACCTTAACAAGCTCCAGCTGTTTTTATTCTCAGAAGGTTTACTCCCTGATATACAGCTGCCTACCCCCTTCGTAAGTGCAGGTCCTAAATGAGCTTTTTTCTCTGTTCCCTCACCACAATCCAGATTCTTTTGGGGAGTTATCAGTACAGTAACCATACCAGGAAGTACTTAATTTATTAAGCTACTGCTTTTCTTAATCTCATTGGAGATATTTACTGATAAACAGCTACCTACGCAGCATGTTCATGTCGTTCCTAAATGAGCTTTTATCTCTCTCCCCTCACCACAAATCAGATTCTTCTGAGGAGTTCCCAGTACATTATCCTTTCCCCTGTGTAATTACCTTCACAAGCTCCAGCTGTTTTTATTCTCAGAAGGTTTACTCCCTGATATACAGCTGCCTACCCCCTTCGTAAGTGCAGGTCCTAAATGAGCTTTTTTCTCTGTTCCCTCACCACAATCCAGATTCTTTTGGGGAGTTACCAGTACAGTAACCATACCAGGAAGTACTTAATTTATTAAGCTACTGCTTTTCTTAATCTCAGTGGAGATATTTACTGATAAACAGCTACCTACGCAGCATGTTCATGTCGTTCCTAAATGAGCTTTTATCTCTCTCCCCTCACCACAAATCAGATTCTTCTGAGGAGTTCCCAGTACATTATCCTTTCCCCTGTGTAATTACCTTAACAAGCTCCAGCTGTTTTTATTCTCAGAAGGTTTACTCCCTGATATACAGCTGCCTACCCCCTTCGTAAGTGCAGGTCCTAAATGAGCTTTTTTCTCTGTTCCCTCACCACAATCCAGATTCTTTTGGGGAGTTACCAGTACAGTAACCATACCAGGAAGTACTTAATTTATTAAGCTACTGCTTTTCTTAATCTCAGTGGAGATATTTACTGATAAACAGCTACCTACGCAGCATATTCATGTCGTTCCTAAATGAGCTTTTATCTCTCTCCCATCACCACAAATCAGATTCTTCTGAGGTGTTCCCAGTACATTATCCTTTCCCCTATGTAATTACCTTAACAAGCTCCAGCTGTTTTTATTCTCAGAAGGTTTACTCCCTGATATACAGCTGCCTACCCCCTTCGTAAGTGCAGGTCCTGAATGACCTTTTTTCTCTGTTCCCTCACCACAATCCAGATTCTTTTGGGGAGTTACTAGTACAGTAACCATACCAGGAAGTACTTAATTTATTAAGCTACTGCTTTTCTTAATCTCAGTGGAGATATTTACTGATAAACAGCTACCTACGCAGCATGTTCATGTCGTTCCTAAATGAGCTTTTATCTCTCTCCCCTCACCACAAATCAGATTCTTCTGAGGAGTTCCCAGTACATTATCCTTTCCCCTGTGTAATTACCTAAACAAGCTCCAGCTGTTATTATTCTCAGAAGGTTTACTCCCTGATATACAGCTGCCTACCCCCTTCGTAAGTGCAGGTCCTAAATGAGCTTTTTTCTCTGTTCCCTCACCACAATCCAGATTCTTTTGGGGAGTTACCAGTACAGTAACCATACCAGGAAGTACTTAATTTATTAAGCTACTGCTTTTCTTAATCTCAGTGGAGATATTTACTGATAAACAGCTACCTACGCAGCATGTTCATGTCGTTCCTAAATGAGCTTTTATCTCTCTCCCTCACCACAAATCAGATTCTTCTGAGGAGTTCCCAGTACATTATCCTTTCCCCTGTGTAATTACCTTAACAAGCTCCAGCTGTTTTTATTCTCAGAAGGTTTACTCCCTGATATACAGCTGCCTACCCCCTTCGTAAGTGCAGGTCCTAAATGAGCTTTTTTCTCTGTTCCCTCACCACAATCCAGATTCTTTTGGGGAGTTACCAGTACAGTAACCATACCAGGAAGTACTTAATTTATTAAGCTACTGCTTTTCTTAATCTCAGTGGAGATATTTACTGATAAACAGCTACCTACGCAGCATATTCATGTCGTTCTTAAATGAGCTTTTATCTCTCTCCCATCACCACAAATCAGATTCTTCTGAGGTGTTCCCAGTACATTATCCTTTCCCCTATGTAATTACCTTCACAAGCTCCAGCTGTTTTTATTCTCAGAAGGTTTACTCCCTGATATACAGCTGCCTACCCCCTTCGTAAGTGCAGGTCCTAAATGAGCTTTTTTCTCTGTTCCCTCACCACAATCCAGATTCTTTTGGGGAGTTACCAGTACAGTAACCATACCAGGAAGTACTTAATTTATTAAGCTACTGCTTTTCTTAATCTCAGTGGAGATATTTACTGATAAACAGCTACCTACGCAGCATGTTCTTGTCGTTCCTAAATGAGCTTTTATCTCTCTCCCCTCACCACAAATCAGATTCTTCTGAGGAGTTCCCAGTACATTATCCTTTCCCCTGTGTAATTACCTTAACAAGCTCCAGCTGTTTTTATTCTCAGAAGGTTTACTCCCTGATATACAGCTGCCTACCCCCTTCGTAAGTGCAGGTCCTAAATGAGCTTTTTTCTCTGTTCCCTCACCACAATCCAGATTCTTTTGGGGAGTTACCAGTACAGTAACCATACCAGGAAGTACTTAATTTATTAAGCTACTGCTTTTCTTAATCTGAGTGGAGATATTTACTGATAAACAGCTACCTACGCAGCATGTTCATGTCGTTCCTAAATGAGCTTTTATCTCTCTCCCCTCACCACAAATCAGATTCTTCTGAGGAGTTCCCAGTACATTATCCTTTCCCCTGTGTAATTACCTTAACAAGCTCCAGCTGTTTTTATTCTCAGAAGGTTTACTCCCTGATATACAGCTGCCTACCCCCTTCGTAAGTGCAGGTCTTAAATGAGCTTTTTTCTCTGTTCCCTCACCACAATCCAGATTCTTTTGGGGAGTTACCAGTACAGTAACCATACCAGGAAGTACTTAATTTATTAAGCTACTGCTTTTCTTAATCTCAGTGGAGATATTTACTGATAAACAGCTACCTACGCAGCATATTCATGTCGTTCTTAAATGAGCTTTTATCTCTCTCCCATCACCACAAATCAGATTCTTCTGAGGTGTTCCCAGTACATTATCCTTTCCCCTATGTAATTACCTTAACAAGCTCCAGCTGTTTTTATTCTCAGAAGGTTTACTCCCTGATATACAGCTGCCTACCCCCTTCGTAAGTCCAGGTCCTGAATGACCTTTTTTCTCTGTTCCCTCACCACAATCCAGATTCTTTTGGGGAGTTACTAGTACAGTAACCATACCAGGAAGTACTTAATTTATTAAGCTACTGCTTTTCTTAATCTCAGTGGAGATATTTACTGATAAACAGCTACCTACGCAGCATGTTCATGTCGTTCCTAAATGAGCTTTTATCTCTCTCCCCTCACCACAAATCAGATTCTTCTGAGGAGTTCCCAGTACATTATCCTTTCCCCTGTGTAATTACCTTCACAAGCTCCAGCTGTTTTTATTCTCAGAAGGTTTACTCCCTGATATACAGGTGCCTACCCCCTTCGTAAGTGCAGTTCCTGAATGAGCTTTTTTCTCTGTTCCCTCACCACAATCCAGATTCTTTTGGGGAGTTACCAGTACAGTAACCATACCAGGAAGTACTTAATTTATTAAGCTACTGCTTTTCTTAATCTCAGTGGAGATATTTACTGATAAACAGCTACCTACGCAGCATGTTCATGTCGTTCCTAAATGAGCTTTTATCTCTCTCCCCTCACCACAAATCAGATTCTTCTGAGGAGTTTCCAGTACCTTATCCTTTCCCCTGTGTAATTACCTTAACAAGCTCCAGCTGTTTTTATTCTCAGAAGGTTTACTCCCTGATATACAGCTGCCTACCCCCTTCGTAAGTGCAGGTCCTGAATGACCTATTTTCTCTGTTCCCTCACCACAATCCAGATTCTTTTGGGGAGTTACTAGTACAGTAACCATACCAGGAAGTACTTAATTTATTGTCTACTGCTTTTCTTAATCTCAGTGGAGATATTTACTGATAAACAGCTACCTACGCAGCATGTTCATGTCGTTCCTAATTGAGCTTTTATCTCTCTCCCCTCACCACAAATCAGATTCTTCTGAGGAGTTCCCAGTACATTATCCTTTTCCCTGTGTAATTACCTTCACAAGCTCCAGCTGTTTTTATTCTCAGAAGGTTTACTCCCTGATATACAGGTGCCTACCCCCTTCGTAAGTGCAGGTCCTGAATGAGCTTTTTTCTCTGTTCCCTCACCACAATCCAGATTCCTTTGGGGAGTTACCAGTACAGTAACCATACCAGGAAGTACTTAATTTATTAAGCTACTGCTTTTCTTAATCTCAGTGGAGATATTTACTGATAAACAGCTACCTACGCAGCATGTTCATGTCGTTCATAAATGAGCTTTTATCTCTCTCCCCTCACCACAAATCAGATTCTTCTGAGGAGTTCCCAGTACATTATCCTTTCCCCTGTGTAATTACCTTCACAAGCTCCAGCTGTTTTTATTCTCACAAGGTTTACTTCCTGATATACTGCTGCCTACCCCCTTCGTAAGTGCAGGTCCTAAATGAGCTTTTTTCTCTGTTCCCTCACCACGATCCAGATTCTTCTGGGGAGTTACCAGTACAGTAACCATACCAGGAAGTACTTAATTTATGAAGCTACTGCTTTTCTTAATCTCAGTGGAGATATTTACTGATAAACAGCTACCTACGCAGCATGTTCATGTCGTTCCTAAATGAGCTTTTATCTCTCTCCCCTCACCACAAATCAGATTCTTCTGAGGAGTTCCCAGTACATTATCCTTTCCCCTGTGTAATTACTTTAACAAGCTCCAGCTGTTTTTATTCTCAGAAGGTTTACTCCCTGATATACAGCTGCCTACCCCCTTCGTAAGTGCAGGTCCTAAATGAGCTTTTTTCTCTGTTCCCTCACCACAATCCAGATTCTTTTGGGGAGTTACCAGTACAGTAACCATACCAGGAAGTACTTAATTTATTAAGCTACTGCTTTTCTTAATCTCAGTGGAGATATTTACTGATAAACAGCTACCTACGCAGCATGTTCATGTCGTTCCTAAATGAGCTTTTATCTCTCTCCCCTCACCACAAATCAGATTCTTCTGAGGAGTTCCCAGTACATTATCCTTTCCCCTGTGTAATTACCTTAACAAGCTCCAGCTGTTTTTATTCTCAGAAGGTTTACTCCCTGATATACAGCTGCCTACCCCCTTCGTACGTGCAGGTCCTAAATGAGCTTTTTTCTCTGTTCCCTCACCACAATCCAGATTCTTTTGGGGAGTTACCAGTACAGTAACCATACCAGGAAGTACTTAATTTATTAAGCTACTGCTTTTCTTAATCTCAGTGGAGATATTTACTGATAAACAGCTACCTACGCAGCATGTTCATGTCGTTCCTAAATGAGCTTTTATCTCTCTCCCCTCACCACAAATCAGATTCTTCTGAGGAGTTCCCAGTACATTATCCTTTCCCCTGTGTAATTACCTTAACAAGCTCCAGCTGTTTTTATTCTCAGAAGGTTTACTCCCTGATATACAGCTGCCTACCCCCTTCGTACGTGCAGGTCCTAAATGAGCTTTTTTCTCTGTTCCCTCACCACAATCCAGATTCTTTTGGGGAGTTACCAGTACAGTAACCATACCAGGAAGTACTTAATTTATTAAGCTACTGCTTTTCTTAATCTCAGTGGAGATATTTACTGATAAACAGCTACCTACGCAGCATGTTCATGTCGTTCCTAAATGAGCTTTTATCTCTCTCCCCTCACCACAAATCAGATTCTTCTGAGGAGTTCCCAGTACATTATCCTTTCCCCTGTGTAATTACCTTAACAAGCTCCAGCTGTTTTTATTCTCAGAAGGTTTACTCCCTGATATACAGCTGCCTACCCCCTTCGTAAGTGCAGGTCCTAAATGAGCTTTTTTCTCTGTTCCCTCACCACAATCCAGATTCTTTTGGGGAGTTACCAGTACAGTAACCATACCAGGAAGTACTTAATTTATTAAGCTACTGCTTTTCTTAATCTCAGTGGAGATATTTACTGATAAACAGCTACCTACGCAGCATATTCATGTCGTTCCTAAATGAGCTTTTATCTCTCTCCCATCACCACAAATCAGATTCTTCTGAGGTGTTCCCAGTACATTATCCTTTCCCCTATGTAATTACCTTAACAAGCTCCAGCTGTTTTTATTCTCAGAAGGTTTACTCCCTGATATACAGCTGCCTACCCCCTTCGTAAGTGCAGGTCCTGAATGACCTTTTTTCTCTGTTCCCTCACCACAATCCAGATTCTTTTGGGGAGTTACTAGTACAGTAACCATACCAGGAAGTACTTAATTTATTAAGCTACTGCTTTTCTTAATCTCAGTGGAGATATTTACTGATAAACAGCTACCTACGCAGCATGTTCATGTCGTTCCTAAATGAGCTTTTATCTCTCTCCCCTCACCACAAATCAGATTCTTCTGAGGAGTTCCCAGTACATTATCCTTTCCCCTGTGTAATTACCTTCACAAGCTCCAGCTGTTATTATTCTCAGAAGGTTTACTCCCTGATATACAGCTGCCTACCCCCTTCGTAAGTGCAGGTCCTAAATGAGCTTTTTTCTCTGTTCCCTCACCACAATCCAGATTCTTTTGGGGAGTTACCAGTACAGTAACCATACCAGGAAGTACTTAATTTATTAAGCTACTGCTTTTCTTAATCTCAGTGGAGATATTTACTGATAAACAGCTACCTACGCAGCATGTTCATGTCGTTCCTAAATGAGCTTTTATCTCTCTCCCTCACCACAAATCAGATTCTTCTGAGGAGTTCCCAGTACATTATCCTTTCCCCTGTGTAATTACCTTAACAAGCTCCAGCTGTTTTTATTCTCAGAAGGTTTACTCCCTGATATACAGCTGCCTACCCCCTTCGTAAGTGCAGGTCCTAAATGAGCTTTTTTCTCTGTTCCCTCACCACAATCCAGATTCTTTTGGGGAGTTACCAGTACAGTAACCATACCAGGAAGTACTTAATTTATTAAGCTACTGCTTTTCTTAATCTCAGTGGAGATATTTACTGATAAACAGCTACCTACGCAGCATATTCATGTCGTTCTTAAATGAGCTTTTATCTCTCTCCCATCACCACAAATCAGATTCTTCTGAGGTGTTCCCAGTACATTATCCTTTCCCCTATGTAATTACCTTCACAAGCTCCAGCTGTTTTTATTCTCAGAATGTTTACTCCCTGATATACAGCTGCCTACCCCCTTCGTAAGTGCAGGTCCTAAATGAGCTTTTTTCTCTGTTCCCTCACCACAATCCAGATTCTTTTGGGGAGTTACCAGTACAGTAACCATACCAGGAAGTACTTAATTTATTAAGCTACTGCTTTTCTTAATCTCAGTGGAGATATTTACTGATAAACAGCTACCTACGCAGCATGTTCTTGTCGTTCCTAAATGAGCTTTTATCTCTCTCCCCTCACCACAAATCAGATTCTTCTGAGGAGTTCCCAGTACATTATCCTTTCCCCTGTGTAATTACCTTAACAAGCTCCAGCTGTTTTTATTCTCAGAAGGTTTACTCCCTGATATACAGCTGCCTACCCCCTTCGTAAGTGCAGGTCCTAAATGAGCTTTTTTCTCTGTTCCCTCACCACAATCCAGATTCTTTTGGGGAGTTACCAGTACAGTAACCATACCAGGAAGTACTTAATTTATTAAGCTACTGCTTTTCTTAATCTGAGTGGAGATATTTACTGATAAACAGCTACCTACGCAGCATGTTCATGTCGTTCCTAAATGAGCTTTTATCTCTCTCCCCTCACCACAAATCAGATTCTTCTGAGGAGTTCCCAGTACATTATCCTTTCCCCTGTGTAATTACCTTAACAAGCTCCAGCTGTTTTTATTCTCAGAAGGTTTACTCCCTGATATACAGCTGCCTACCCCCTTCGTAAGTGCAGGTCTTAAATGAGCTTTTTTCTCTGTTCCCTCACCACAATCCAGATTCTTTTGGGGAGTTACCAGTACAGTAACCATACCAGGAAGTACTTAATTTATTAAGCTACTGCTTTTCTTAATCTCAGTGGAGATATTTACTGATAAACAGCTACCTACGCAGCATATTCATGTCGTTCTTAAATGAGCTTTTATCTCTCTCCCATCACCACAAATCAGATTCTTCTGAGGTGTTCCCAGTACATTATCCTTTCCCCTATGTAATTACCTTAACAAGCTCCAGCTGTTTTTATTCTCAGAAGGTTTACTCCCTGATATACAGCTGCCTACCCCCTTCGTAAGTCCAGGTCCTGAATGACCTTTTTTCTCTGTTCCCTCACCACAATCCAGATTCTTTTGGGGAGTTACTAGTACAGTAACCATACCAGGAAGTACTTAATTTATTAAGCTACTGCTTTTCTTAATCTCAGTGGAGATATTTACTGATAAACAGCTACCTACGCAGCATGTTCATGTCGTTCCTAAATGAGCTTTTATCTCTCTCCCCTCACCACAAATCAGATTCTTCTGAGGAGTTCCCAGTACATTATCCTTTCCCCTGTGTAATTACCTTCACAAGCTCCAGCTGTTTTTATTCTCAGAAGGTTTACTCCCTGATATACAGGTGCCTACCCCCTTCGTAAGTGCAGTTCCTGAATGAGCTTTTTTCTCTGTTCCCTCACCACAATCCAGATTCTTTTGGGGAGTTAGCAGTACAGTAACCATACCAGGAAGTACTTAATTTATTAAGCTACTGCTTTTCTTAATCTCAGTGGAGATATTTACTGATAAACAGCTACCTACGCAGCATGTTCATGTCGTTCCTAAATGAGCTTTTATCTCTCTCCCCTCACCACAAATCAGATTCTTCTGAGGAGTTTCCAGTACCTTATCCTTTCCCCTGTGTAATTACCTTAACAAGCTCCAGCTGTTTTTATTCTCAGAAGGTTTACTCCCTGATATACAGCTGCCTACCCCCTTCGTAAGTGCAGGTCCTGAATGACCTATTTTCTCTGTTCCCTCACCACAATCCAGATTCTTTTGGGGAGTTACTAGTACAGTAACCATACCAGGAAGTACTTAATTTATTGTCTACTGCTTTTCTTAATCTCAGTGGAGATATTTACTGATAAACAGCTACCTACGCAGCATGTTCATGTCGTTCCTAATTGAGCTTTTATCTCTCTCCCCTCACCACAAATCAGATTCTTCTGAGGAGTTCCCAGTACATTATCCTTTCCCCTGTGTAATTACCTTCACAAGCTCCAGCTGTTTTTATTCTCAGAAGGTTTACTCCCTGATATACAGGTGCCTACCCCCTTCGTAAGTGCAGGTCCTGAATGAGCTTTTTTCTCTGTTCCCTCACCACAATCCAGATTCCTTTGGGGAGTTACCAGTACAGTAACCATACCAGGAAGTACTTAATTTATTAAGCTACTGCTTTTCTTAATCTCAGTGGAGATATTTACTGATAAACAGCTACCTACGCAGCATGTTCATGTCGTTCATAAATGAGCTTTTATCTCTCTCCCCTCACCACAAATCAGATTCTTCTGAGGAGTTCCCAGTACATTATCCTTTCCCCTGTGTAATTACCTTCACAAGCTCCAGCTGTTTTTATTCTCACAAGGTTTACTTCCTGATATACTGCTGCCTACCCCCTTCGTAAGTGCAGGTCCTAAATGAGCTTTTTTCTCTGTTCCCTCACCACGATCCAGATTCTTCTGGGGAGTTACCAGTACAGTAACCATACCAGGAAGTACTTAATTTATGAAGCTACTGCTTTTCTTAATCTCAGTGGAGATATTTACTGATAAACAGCTACCTACGCAGCATGTTCATGTCGTTCCTAAATGAGCTTTTATCTCTCTCCCCTCACCACAAATCAGATTCTTCTGAGGAGTTCCCAGTACATTATCCTTTCCCCTGTGTAATTACCTTAACAAGCTCCAGCTGTTTTTATTCTCAGAAGGTTTACTCCCTGATATACAGCTGCCTACCCCCTTCGTAAGTGCAGGTCCTAAATGAGCTTTTTTCTCTGTTCCCTCACCACAATCCAGATTCTTTTGGGGAGTTACCAGTACAGTAACCATACCAGGAAGTACTTAATTTATTAAGCTACTGCTTTTCTTAATCTCAGTGGAGATATTTACTGATAAACAGCTACCTACGCAGCATATTCATGTCGTTCCTAAATGAGCTTTTATCTCTCTCCCATCACCACAAATCAGATTCTTCTGAGGTGTTCCCAGTACATTATCCTTTCCCCTATGTAATTACCTTAACAAGCTCCAGCTGTTTTTATTCTCAGAAGGTTTACTCCCTGATATACAGCTGCCTACCCCCTTCGTAAGTGCAGGTCCTGAATGACCTTTTTTCTCTGTTCCCTCACCACAATCCAGATTCTTTTGGGGAGTTACTAGTACAGTAACCATACCAGGAAGTACTTAATTTATTAAGCTACTGCTTTTCTTAATCTCAGTGGAGATATTTACTGATAAACAGCTACCTACGCAGCATGTTCATGTCGTTCCTAAATGAGCTTTTATCTCTCTCCCCTCACCACAAATCAGATTCTTCTGAGGAGTTCCCAGTACATTATCCTTTCCCCTGTGTAATTACCTTCACAAGCTCCAGCTGTTATTATTCTCAGAAGGTTTACTCCCTGATATACAGCTGCCTACCCCCTTCGTAAGTGCAGGTCCTAAATGAGCTTTTTTCTCTGTTCCCTCACCACAATCCAGATTCTTTTGGGGAGTTACCAGTACAGTAACCATACCAGGAAGTACTTAATTTATTAAGCTACTGCTTTTCTTAATCTCAGTGGAGATATTTACTGATAAACAGCTACCTACGCAGCATGTTCATGTCGTTCCTAAATGAGCTTTTATCTCTCTCCCTCACCACAAATCAGATTCTTCTGAGGAGTTCCCAGTACATTATCCTTTCCCCTGTGTAATTACCTTAACAAGCTCCAGCTGTTTTTATTCTCAGAAGGTTTACTCCCTGATATACAGCTGCCTACCCCCTTCGTAAGTGCAGGTCCTAAATGAGCTTTTTTCTCTGTTCCCTCACCACAATCCAGATTCTTTTGGGGAGTTACCAGTACAGTAACCATACCAGGAAGTACTTAATTTATTAAGCTACTGCTTTTCTTAATCTCAGTGGAGATATTTACTGATAAACAGCTACCTACGCAGCATATTCATGTCGTTCTTAAATGAGCTTTTATCTCTCTCCCATCACCACAAATCAGATTCTTCTGAGGTGTTCCCTGTACATTATCCTTTCCCCTATGTAATTACCTTCACAAGCTCCAGCTGTTTTTATTCTCAGAAGGTTTACTCCCTGATATACAGCTGCCTACCCCCTTCGTAAGTGCAGGTCCTAAATGAGCTTTTTTCTCTGTTCCCTCACCACAATCCAGATTCTTTTGGGGAGTTACCAGTACAGTAACCATACCAGGAAGTACTTAATTTATTAAGCTACTGCTTTTCTTAATCTCAGTGGAGATATTTACTGATAAACAGCTACCTACGCAGCATGTTCTTGTCGTTCCTAAATGAGCTTTTATCTCTCTCCCCTCACCACAAATCAGATTCTTCTGAGGAGTTCCCAGTACATTATCCTTTCCCCTGTGTAATTACCTTAACAAGCTCCAGCTGTTTTTATTCTCAGAAGGTTTACTCCCTGATATACAGCTGCCTACCCCCTTCGTAAGTGCAGGTCCTAAATGAGCTTTTTTCTCTGTTCCCTCACCACAATCCAGATTCTTTTGGGGAGTTACCAGTACAGTAACCATACCAGGAAGTACTTAATTTATTAAGCTACTGCTTTTCTTAATCTGAGTGGAGATATTTACTGATAAACAGCTACCTACGCAGCATGTTCATGTCGTTCCTAAATGAGCTTTTATCTCTCTCCCCTCACCACAAATCAGATTCTTCTGAGGAGTTCCCAGTACATTATCCTTTCCCCTGTGTAATTACCTTAACAAGCTCCAGCTGTTTTTATTCTCAGAAGGTTTACTCCCTGATATACAGCTGCCTACCCCCTTCGTAAGTGCAGGTCTTAAATGAGCTTTTTTCTCTGTTCCCTCACCACAATCCAGATTCTTTTGGGGAGTTACCAGTACAGTAACCATACCAGGAAGTACTTAATTTATTAAGCTACTGCTTTTCTTAATCTCAGTGGAGATATTTACTGATAAACAGCTACCTACGCAGCATATTCATGTCGTTCTTAAATGAGCTTTTATCTCTCTCCCATCACCACAAATCAGATTCTTCTGAGGTGTTCCCAGTACATTATCCTTTCCCCTATGTAATTACCTTAACAAGCTCCAGCTGTTTTTATTCTCAGAAGGTTTACTCCCTGATATACAGCTGCCTACCCCCTTCGTAAGTCCAGGTCCTGAATGACCTTTTTTCTCTGTTCCCTCACCACAATCCAGATTCTTTTGGGGAGTTACTAGTACAGTAACCATACCAGGAAGTACTTAATTTATTAAGCTACTGCTTTTCTTAATCTCAGTGGAGATATTTACTGATAAACAGCTACCTACGCAGCATGTTCATGTCGTTCCTAAATGAGCTTTTATCTCTCTCCCCTCACCACAAATCAGATTCTTCTGAGGAGTTCCCAGTACATTATCCTTTCCCCTGTGTAATTACCTTCACAAGCTCCAGCTGTTTTTATTCTCAGAAGGTTTACTCCCTGATATACAGGTGCCTACCCCCTTCGTAAGTGCAGTTCCTGAATGAGCTTTTTTCTCTGTTCCCTCACCACAATCCAGATTCTTTTGGGGAGTTACCAGTACAGTAACCATACCAGGAAGTACTTAATTTATTAAGCTACTGCTTTTCTTAATCTCAGTGGAGATATTTACTGATAAACAGCTACCTACGCAGCATGTTCATGTCGTTCCTAAATGAGCTTTTATCTCTCTCCCCTCACCACAAATCAGATTCTTCTGAGGAGTTTCCAGTACCTTATCCTTTCCCCTGTGTAATTACCTTAACAAGCTCCAGCTGTTTTTATTCTCAGAAGGTTTACTCCCTGATATACAGCTGCCTACCCCCTTCGTAAGTGCAGGTCCTGAATGACCTATTTTCTCTGTTCCCTCACCACAATCCAGATTCTTTTGGGGAGTTACTAGTACAGTAACCATACCAGGAAGTACTTAATTTATTGTCTACTGCTTTTCTTAATCTCAGTGGAGATATTTACTGATAAACAGCTACCTACGCAGCATGTTCATGTCGTTCCTAATTGAGCTTTTATCTCTCTCCCCTCACCACAAATCAGATTCTTCTGAGGAGTTCCCAGTACATTATCCTTTCCCCTGTGTAATTACCTTCACAAGCTCCAGCTGTTTTTATTCTCAGAAGGTTTACTCCCTGATATACAGGTGCCTACCCCCTTCGTAAGTGCAGGTCCTGAATGAGCTTTTTTCTCTGTTCCCTCACCACAATCCAGATTCCTTTGGGGAGTTACCAGTACAGTAACCATACCAGGAAGTACTTAATTTATTAAGCTACTGCTTTTCTTAATCTCAGTGGAGATATTTACTGATAAACAGCTACCTACGCAGCATGTTCATGTCGTTCATAAATGAGCTTTTATCTCTCTCCCCTCACCACAAATCAGATTCTTCTGAGGAGTTCCCAGTACATTATCCTTTCCCCTGTGTAATTACCTTCACAAGCTCCAGCTGTTTTTATTCTCACAAGGTTTACTTCCTGATATACTGCTGCCTACCCCCTTCGTAAGTGCAGGTCCTAAATGAGCTTTTTTCTCTGTTCCCTCACCACGATCCAGATTCTTCTGGGGAGTTACCAGTACAGTAACCATACCAGGAAGTACTTAATTTATGAAGCTACTGCTTTTCTTAATCTCAGTGGAGATATTTACTGATAAACAGCTACCTACGCAGCATGTTCATGTCGTTCCTAAATGAGCTTTTATCTCTCTCCCCTCACCACAAATCAGATTCTTCTGAGGAGTTCCCAGTACATTATCCTTTCCCCTGTGTAATTACTTTAACAAGCTCCAGCTGTTTTTATTCTCAGAAGGTTTACTCCCTGATATACAGCTGCCTACCCCCTTCGTAAGTGCAGGTCCTAAATGAGCTTTTTTCTCTGTTCCCTCACCACAATCCAGATTCTTTTGGGGAGTTACCAGTACAGTAACCATACCAGGAAGTACTTAATTTATTAAGCTACTGCTTTTCTTAATCTCAGTGGAGATATTTACTGATAAACAGCTACCTACGCAGCATGTTCATGTCGTTCCTAAATGAGCTTTTATCTCTCTCCCCTCACCACAAATCAGATTCTTCTGAGGAGTTCCCAGTACATTATCCTTTCCCCTGTGTAATTACCTTAACAAGCTCCAGCTGTTTTTATTCTCAGAAGGTTTACTCCCTGATATACAGCTGCCTACCCCCTTCGTACGTGCAGGTCCTAAATGAGCTTTTTTCTCTGTTCCCTCACCACAATCCAGATTCTTTTGGGGAGTTACCAGTACAGTAACCATACCAGGAAGTACTTAATTTATTAAGCTACTGCTTTTCTTAATCTGAGTGGAGATATTTACTGATAAACAGCTACCTACGCAGCATGTTCATGTCGTTCCTAAATGAGCTTTTATCTCTCTCCCCTCACCACAAATCAGATTCTTCTGAGGAGTTCCCAGTACATTATCCTTTCCCCTGTGTAATTACCTTAACAAGCTCCAGCTGTTTTTATTCTCAGAAGGTTTACTCCCTGATATACAGCTGCCTACCCCCTTCGTAAGTGCAGGTCCTAAATGAGCTTTTTTCTCTGTTCCCTCACCACAATCCAGATTCTTTTGGGGAGTTACCAGTACAGTAACCATACCAGGAAGTACTTAATTTATTAAGCTACTGCTTTTCTTAATCTCAGTGGAGATATTTACTGATAAACAGCTACCTACGCAGCATATTCATGTCGTTCCTAAATGAGCTTTTATCTCTCTCCCATCACCACAAATCAGATTCTTCTGAGGTGTTCCCAGTACATTATCCTTTCCCCTATGTAATTACCTTAACTAGCTCCAGCTGTTTTTATTCTCAGAAGGTTTACTCCCTGATATACAGCTGCCTACCCCCTTCGTAAGTGCAGGGCCTGAATGACCTTTTTTCTCTGTTCCCTCACCACAATCCAGATTCTTTTGGGGAGTTACTAGTACAGTAACCATACCAGGAAGTACTTAATTTATTAAGCTACTGCTTTTCTTAATCTCAGTGGAGATATTTACTGATAAACAGCTACCTACGCAGCATGTTCATGTCGTTCCTAAATGAGCTTTTATCTCTCTCCCCTCACCACAAATCAGATTCTTCTGAGGAGTTCCCAGTACATTATCCTTTCCCCTGTGTAATTACCTTCACAAGCTCCAGCTGTTTTTATTCTCAGAAGGTTTACTCCCTGATATACAGGTGCCTACCCCCTTCGTAAGTGCAGGTCCTGAATGAGCTTTTTTCTCTGTTCCCTCACCACAATCCAGATTCTTTTGGGGAGTTACCAGTACAGTAACCATACCAGGAAGTACTTAATTTATTAAGCTACTGCTATTCTTAATCTCAGTGGAGATATTTACTGATAAACAGCTACCTACGCAGCATGTTCATGTCGTTCCTAAATGAGCTTTTATCTCTCTCCCCTCACCACAAATCAGATTCTTCTGAGGAGTTCCCAGTACATTATCCTTTCCCCTGTGTAATTACCTTCACAAGCTCCAGCTGTTTTTATTCTCACAAGGTTTACTTCCTGATATACAGCTGCCTACCCCCTTCGTAAGTGCAGTTCCTAAATGAGCTTTTTTCTCTGTTCCCTCACCACAATCCAGATTCTTCTGGGGAGTTACCAGCACAGTAACCATACCAGGAAGTACTTAATTTATTAAGCTACTGCTTTTCTTAATCTCAGTGGAGATATTTACTGACAAACAGCTACCTACGCAGCATGTTCATGTCGTTCCTAAATGAGCTTTTATCTCTCTCCCCTCACCACAAATCAGATTCTTCTGAGGAGTTCCCAGTACATTATCCTTTCCCCTGTGTAATTACCTTAACAAGCTCCAGCTGTTTTTATTCTCAGAAGGTTTACTCCCTGATATACAGCTGCCTACCCCCTTCGTAAGTGCAGGTCCTAAATGAGCTTTTTTCTCTGTTCCCTCACCACAATCCAGATTCTTCTGGGGAGTTACCAGTACAGTAACCATACCATGAAGTAGTTAATTTATTAAGGTACTGCTTTTCTTAATCTCAGTGGAGATATTTACTGATAAACAGCTACCTACGCAGCATGTTCATGTCGTTCCTAAATGAGCTTTTATCTCTCTCCCCTCACCACAAATCAGATTCTTCTGAGGAGTTTCCAGTACCTTATCCTTTCCCCTGTGTAATTACCTTAACAAGCTCCAGCTGTTTTTATTCTCAGAAGGTTTACTCCCTGATATACAGCTGCCTACCCCCTTCGTAAGTGCATGTCATAAATGAGCTTTTTTCTCTGTTCCCTCACCACAATACAGATTCTTTTAGGGAGTTACCAGTACAGTAACCATATCAGGAAGTACTTAATTTATTAAGCTACTGCTTTTCTTAATCTCAGTGGAGATATTTACTGATAAACAGCTACCTACGCAGCATGTTCATGTCGTTCCTAAATGAGCTTTTATCTCTCTCCCCTCACCACAAATCAGATTCTTCTGAGGAGTTTCCAGTACCTTATCCTTTCCCCTGGGTAATTACCTTAACAAGCTCCAGCTGTTTTTATTCTCACAAGGTTTACTTCCTGATATACAGCTGCCTACCCCCTTCGTAAGTGCAGGTCCTAAATGAGCTTTTTTCTCTGTTCCCTCACCACAATCCAGATTCTTCTGGGGAGTTACCAGCACAGTAACCATACCAGGAAGTACTTAATTTATTAAGCTACTGCTTTTCTTAATCTCAGTGGAGATATTTACTGATAAACAGCTACCTACGCAGCATGTTCACGTCGTTCCTAAATGAGCTTTTATCTCTCTCCCCTCACCACAAATCAGATTCTTCTGAGGAGTTCCCAGTACATTATCCTTTCCCCTGTGTAATTACCTTAACAAGCTCCAGCTGTTTTTATTCTCAGAAGGTTTACTCCCTGATATACAGCTGCCTACCCCCTTCGTAAGTGCAGGTCCTAAATGAGCTTTTTTCTCTGTTCCCTCACCACAATCCAGATTCTTCTGGGGAGTTACCAGTACAGTAACCATACCATGAAGTAGTTAATTTATTAAGGTACTGCTTTTCTTAATCTCAGTGGAGATATTTACTGATAAACAGCTACCTACGCAGCATGTTCATGTCGTTCCTAAATGAGCTTTTATCTCTCTCCCCTCACCACAAATCAGATTCTTCTGAGGAGTTTCCAGTACCTTATCCTTTCCCCTGTGTAATTACCTTAACAAGCTCCAGCTGTTTTTATTCTCAGAAGGTTTACTCCCTGATATACAGCTGCCTACCCCCTTCGTAAGTGCATGTCATAAATGAGCTTTTTTCTCTGTTCCCTCACCACAATACAGATTCTTTTAGGGAGTTACCAGTACAGTAACCATATCAGGAAGTACTTAATTTATTAAGCTACTGCTTTTCTTAATATCAGTGGAGATATTTACTGATAAACAGCTACCTACGCAGCATGTTCATGTCGTTCCTAAATGAGCTTTTATCTCTCTCCCCTCACCACAAATCAGATTCTTCTGAGGAGTTTCCAGTACCTTATCCTTTCCCCTGTGTAATTACCTTAACAAGCTCCAGCTGTTTTTATTCTCAGAAGGTTTACTCCCTGATATACAGCTGCCTACCCCCTTCGTAAGTGCAGGTCCTGAATGACCTATTTTCTCTGTTCCCTCACCACAATCCAGATTCTTTTGGGGAGTTACTAGTACAGTAACCATACCAGGAAGTACTTAATTTATTAAGCTACTGCTTTTCTTAATCTCAGTGGAGATATTTACTGATAAACAGCTACCTACGCAGCATGTTCATGTCGTTCCTAAATGAGCTTTTATCTCTCTCCCCTCACCACAAATCAGATTCTTCTGAGGAGTTCCCAGTACATTATCCTTTCCCCTGTGTAATTACCTTCACAAGCTCCAGCTGTTTTTATTCTCAGAAGGTTTACTCCCTGATATACAGGTGCCTACCCCCTTCGTAAGTGCAGGTCCTGAATGAGCTTTTTTCTCTGTTCCCTCACCACAATCCAGATTCTTTTGGGGAGTTACCAGTACAGTAACCATACCAGGAAGTACTTAATTTATTAAGCTACTGCTTTTCTTAATCTCAGTGGAGATATTTACTGATAAACAGCTACCTACGCAGCATGTTCATGTCGTTCATAAATGAGCTTTTATCTCTCTCCCCTCACCACAAATCAGATTCTTCTGTGGAGTTCCCAGTACATTATCCTTTCCCCTGTGTAATTACCTTCACAAGCTCCAGCTGTTTTTATTCTCAAAAGGTTTACTTCCTGATACACAGCTGCCTACCCCCTTCGTAAGTGCAGGTCCTAAATGAGCTTTTTTCTCTGTTCCCTCACCACGATCCAGATTCTTCTGGGGAGTTACCAGTACAGTAACCATACCAGGAAGTACTTAATTTATTAAGCTACTGCTTTTCTTAATCTCAGTGCAGATATTTACTGATAAACAGCTACCTACGCAGCATGTTCATGTCGTTCCTAAATGAGCTTTTATCTCTCTCCCCTCACCACAAATCAGATTCTTCTGAGGAGTTCCCAGTACATTATCCTTTCCCCTGTGTAATTACCTTAACAAGCTCCAGCTGTTTTTATTCTCAGAAGGTTTACTCCCTGATATACAGCTGCCTACCCCCTTCGTAAGTGCAGGTCCTAAATGAGCTTTTTTCTCTGTTCCCTCACCACAATCCAGATTCTTTTGGGGAGTTACCAGTACAGTAACCATACCAGGAAGTACTTAATTTATTAAGCTACTGCTTTTCTTAATCTCAGTGGAGATATTTACTGATAAACAGCTACCTACGCAGCATGTTCATGTCGTTCCTAAATGAGCTTTTATCTCTCTCCCCTCACCACAAATCAGATTCTTCTGAGGAGTTCCCAGTACATTATCCTTTCCCCTGTGTAATTACCTTAACAAGCTCCAGCTGTTTTTATTCTCAGAAGGTTTACTCCCTGATATACAGCTGCCTACCCCCTTCGTAAGTGCAGGTCCTAAATGAGCTTTTCTCTCTGTTCCCTCACCACAATCCAGATTCTTTTGGGGAGTTACCAGTACAGTAACCATACCAGGAAGTACTTAATTTATTAAGCTACTGCTTTTCTTAATCTGAGTGGAGATATTTACTGATAAACAGCTACCTACGCAGCATGTTCATGTCGTTCCTAAATGAGCTTTTATCTCTCTCCCCTCACCACAAATCAGATTCTTCTGAGGAGTTCCCAGTACATTATCCTTTCCCCTGTGTAATTACCTTAACAAGCTCCAGCTGTTTTTATTCTCAGAAGGTTTACTCCCTGATATACAGCTGCCTACCCCCTTCGTAAGTGCAGGTCCTAAATGAGCTTTTTTCTCTGTTCCCTCACCACAATCCAGATTCTTTTGGGGAGTTACCAGTACAGTAACCATACCAGGAAGTACTTAATTTATTAAGCTACTGCTTTTCTTAATCTCAGTGGAGATATTTACTGATAAACAGCTACCTACGCAGCATATTCATGTCGTTCCTAAATGAGCTTTTATCTCTCTCCCATCACCACAAATCAGATTCTTCTGAGGTGTTCCCAGTACATTATCCTTTCCCCTATGTAATTACCGTAACAAGCTCCAGCTGTTTTTATTCTCAGAAGGTTTACTCCCTGATATACAGCTGCCTACCCCCTTCGTAAGTGCAGGGCCTGAATGACCTTTTTTCTCTGTTCCCTCACCACAATCCAGATTCTTTTGTGGAGTTACTAGTACAGTAACCATACCAGGAAGTACTTAATTTATTAAGCTACTGCTTTTCTTAATCTCAGTGGAGATATTTACTGATAAACAGCTACCTACGCAGCATGTTCATGTCGTTCCTAAATGAGCTTTTATCTCTCTCCCCTCACCACAAATCAGATTCTTCTGAGGAGTTCCCAGTACATTATCCTTTCCCCTGTGTAATTACCTTCACACGCTCCAGCTGTTTTTATTCTCAGAAGGTTTACTCCCTGATATACAGGTGCCTACCCCCTTCGTAAGTGCAGGTCCTGAATGAGCTTTTTTCTCTGTTCCCTCACCACAATCCAGATTCTTTTGGGGAGTTAGCAGTACAGTAACCATACCAGGAAGTACTTAATTTATTAAGCTACTGCTATTCTTAATCTCAGTGGAGATGTTTACTGATAAACAGCTACCTACGCAGCATGTTCATGTCGTTCCTAAATGAGCTTTTATCTCTCTCCCCTCACCACAAATCAGATTCTTCTGAGGAGTTCCCAGTACATTATCCTTTCCCCTGTGTAATTACCTTAACAAGCTCCAGCTGTTTTTATTCTCACAAGGTTTACTTCCTGATATACAGCTGCCTACCCACTTCGTAAGTGCAGGTCCTAAATGAGCTTTTTTCTCTGTTCCCTCACCACAATCCAGATTCTTCTGGGGAGTTACCAGTACAGTAACCATACCAGGAAGTACTTAATTTATTAAGCTACTGCTTTTCTTAATCTCAGTGGAGATATTTACTTATAAACAGCTACCTACGCAGCATGTTCATGTCGTTCCTAAATGAGCTTTTATCTCTCTCCCCTCACCACAAATCAGATTCTTCTGAGGAGTTCCCAGTACATTATCCTTTCCCCTGTGTAATTACCTTAACAAGCTCCAGCTGTTTTCATTCTCAGAAGGTTTACTCCCTGATATACAGCTGCCTACCCCCTTCGTAAGTGCAGGTCCTAAATGAGCTTTTTTCTCTGTTCCCTCACCACAATCCAGATTATTTTGGGGAGTTACCGGCACAGTAACCATACCAGGAAGTATTTAATTTATTAAGCTACTGCTTTTCTTAATCTCAGTGGAGATATTTACTGATAAACAGCTACCTACGCAGCATGTTCATGTCGTTCCTAAATGAGCTTTTATCTCTCTCCCCTCACCACAAATCAGATTCTTCTGAGGAGTTCCCAGTACATTATCCTTTCCCCTGTGTAATTACCTTAACAAGCTCCAGCTGTTTTTATTCTCAGAAGGTTTACTCCCTGATATACAGCTGCCTACCCCCTTCGTAAGTGCAGGTCCTAAATGAGCTTTTTTCTCTGTTCCCTCACCACAATCCAGATTCTTCTGGGGAGTTACCAGTACAGTAACCATACCATGAAGTACTTAATTTATTAAGGTACTGCTTTTCTTAATCTCAGTGGAGATATTTACTGATAAACAGCTACCTACGCAGCATGTTCATGTCGTTCCTAAATGAGCTTTTATCTCTCTCCCTCACCACAAATCAGATTCTTCTGAGGAGTTTCCAGTACCTTATCCTTTCCCCTGTGTAATTACCTTAACAAGCTCCAGCTGTTTTTATTCTCAGAAGGTTTACTCCCTGATATACAGCTGCCTACCCCCTTCGTAAGTGCAGGTCATAAATGAGCTTTTTTCTCTGTTCCCTCACCACAATACAGATTCTTTTAGGGAGTTACCAGTACAGTAACCATATCAGGAAGTACTTAATTTATTAAGCTACTGCTTTTCTTAATCTCAGTGGAGATATTTACTGATAAACAGCTACCTACGCAGCATGTTCATGTCGTTCCTAAATGAGCTTTTATCTCTCTCCCCTCACCACAAATCAGATTCTTCTGAGGAGTTTCCAGTACCTTATCCTTTCCCCTGTGTAATTACCTTAACAAGCTCCAGCTGTTTTTATTCTCAGAAGGTTTACTCCCTGATATACAGCTGCCTACCCCCTTCGTAAGTGCAGGGCCTGAATGACCTTTTTTCTCTGTTCCCTCACCACAATCCAGATTCTTTTGTGGAGTTACTAGTACAGTAACCATACCAGGAAGTACTTAATTTATTAAGCTACTGCTTTTCTTAATCTCAGTGGAGATATTTACTGATAAACAGCTACCTACGCAGCATGTTCATGTCGTTCCTAAATGAGCTTTTATCTCTCTCCCCTCACCACAAATCAGATTCTTCTGAGGAGTTCCCAGTACATTATCCTTTCCCCTGTGTAATTACCTTCACACGCTCCAGCTGTTTTTATTCTCAGAAGGTTTACTCCCTGATATACAGGTGCCTACCCCCTTCGTAAGTGCAGGTCCTGAATGAGCTTTTTTCTCTGTTCCCTCACCACAATCCAGATTCTTTTGGGGAGTTACCAGTACAGTAACCATACCAGGAAGTACTTAATTTATTAAGCTACTGCTATTCTTAATCTCAGTGGAGATGTTTACTGATAACAGCTACCTACGCAGCATGTTCATGTCGTTCCTAAATGAGCTTTTATCTCTCTCCCCTCACCACAAATCAGATTCTTCTGAGGAGTTCCCAGTACATTATCCTTTCCCCTGTGTAATTACCTTAACAAGCTCCAGCTGTTTTTATTCTCACAAGGTTTACTTCCTGATATACAGCTGCCTACCCACTTCGTAAGTGCAGGTCCTAAATGAGCTTTTTTCTCAGTTCCCTCACCACAATCCAGATTCTTCTGGGGAGTTACCAGTACAGTAACCATACCAGGAAGTACTTAATTTATTAAGCTACTGCTTTTCTTAATCTCAGTGGAGATATTTACTTATAAACAGCTACCTACGCAGCATGTTCATGTCGTTCCTAAATGAGCTTTTATCTCTCTCCCCTCACCACAAATCAGATTCTTCTGAGGAGTTCCCAGTACATTATCCTTTCCCTGTGTAATTACCTTAACAAGCTCCAGCTGTTTTCATTCTCAGAAGGTTTACTCCCTGATATACAGCTGCCTACCCCCTTCGTAAGTGCAGGTCCTAAATGAGCTTTTTTCTCTGTTCCCTCACCACAATCCAGATTCTTTTGGGGAGTTACCGGCACAGTAACCATACCAGGAAGTATTTAATTTATTAAGCTACTGCTTTTCTTAATCTCAGTGGAGATATTACTGATAAACAGCTACCTACGCAGCATGTTCATGTCGTTCCTAAATGAGCTTTTATCTCTCTCCCCTCACCACAAATCAGATTCTTCTGAGGAGTTCCCAGTACATTATCCTTTCCCCTGTGTAATTACCTTAACAAGCTCCAGCTGTTTTTTATTCTCAGAAGGTTTACTCCCTGATATACAGCTGCCTACCCCCTTCGTAAGTGCAGGTCCTAAATGAGCTTTTTTCTCTGTTCCCTCACCACAATCCAGATTCTTCTGGGGAGTTACCAGTACAGTAACCATACCATGAAGTACTTAATTTATTAAGGTACTGCTTTTCTTAATCTCAGTGGAGATATTACTGATAAACAGCTACCTACGCAGCATGTTCATGTCGTTCCTAAATGAGCTTTTATCTCTCTCCCCTCACCACAAATCAGATTCTTCTGAGGAGTTTCCAGTACCTTATCCTTTCCCCTGTGTAATTACCTTAACAAGCTCCAGCTGTTTTTATTCTCAGAAGGTTTACTCCCTGATATACAGCTGCCTACCCCCTTCGTAAGTGCAGGTCATAAATGAGCTTTTTTCTCTGTTCCCTCACCACAATACAGATTCTTTTAGGGAGTTACCAGTACAGTAACCATATCAGGAAGTACTTAATTTATTAAGCTACTGCTTTTCTTAATCTCAGTGGAGATATTTACTGATAAACAGCTACCTACGCAGCATGTTCATGTCGTTCCTAAATGAGCTTTTATCTCTCTCCCCTCACCACAAATCAGATTCTTCTGAGGAGTTTCCAGTACCCTTATCCTTTCCCCTGTGTAATTACCTTAACAAGCTCCAGCTGTTTTTATTCTCAGAAGGTTTACTCCTGATATACAGCTGCCTACCCCCTTCGTAAGTGCAGGTCCTGAATGACCTATTTTCTCTGTTCCCTCACCACAATCCAGATTCTTTTGGGGAGTTACTAGTACAGTAACCATACCAGGAAGTACTTAATTTATTAAGCTACTGCTTTTCTTAATCTCAGTGGAGATATTTACTTATAAACAGCTACCTACGCAGCATGTTCATGTCGTTCCTAAATGAGCTTTTATCTCTCTCCCCTCACCACAAATCAGATTCTTCTGAGGAGTTCCCAGTACATTATCCTTTCCCCTGTGTAATTACATTCACAAGCTCCAGCTGTTTTTATTCTCAGAAGGTTTACTCCCTGATATACAGGTGCCTACCCCCTTCGTAAGTGCAGGTCCTGAATGAGCTTTTTTCTCTGTTCCCTCACCACAATCCAGATTCTTTTGGGGAGTTACCAGTACAGTAACCATACCAGGAAGTACTTAATTTATTAAGCTACTGCTTTTCTTAATCTCAGTGGAGATATTTACTGATAAACAGCTACCTACGCAGCATGTTCATGTCGTTCCTAAATGAGCTTTTATCTCTCTCCCCTCACCACAAATCAGATTCTTCTGAGGAGTTCCCAGTACATTATCCTTTCCCCTGTGTAATTACCTTCACAAGCTCCAGCTGTTTTTATTCTCAGAAGGTTTACTCCCTGATATACAGCTGCCTACCACCTTCGTAAGTGCAGGTCCTAAATGAGCTTTTTTCTGTGTTCCCTCACCACAATCCAGATTCTTTTGGGGAGTTACCAGTACAGTAACCATACCAGGAAGCACTTAATTTATTAAGCTACTGCTTTTCTTAATCTCAGTGGAGATATTTACTGATAAACAGCTACCTACGCAGCATGTTCATGTCGTTCCTAAATGAGCTTTTATCTCTCTCCCCTCACCACAAATCAGATTCTTCTGAGGAGTTCCCAGTACATTATCCTTTCCCCTGTGTAATTACCTTAACAAGCTCCAGCTGTTTTCATTCTCAGAAGGTTTACTCCCTGATATACAGCTGCCTACACCCTTCGTAAGTGCAGGTCCTAAATGAGCTTTTTTCTCTGTTCCCTCACCACAATCCAGATTCTTTTGGGGAGTTACCCAGCACAGTAACCATACCAGGAAGTACTTAATTTATTAAGCTACTGCTTTTCTTAATCTCAGTGGAGATATTTACTGATAAACAGCTACCTACGCAGCATGTTCATGTCGTTCCTAAATGAGCTTATATCTCTCTCCCCTCACCACAAATCAGATTCTTCTGAGGAGTTCCCAGTACATTATCCTTTCCCCTGAGTAATTACCTTAACAATCTCCAGCTGTTTTTATTCTCAGAAGGTTTACTCCCTGATATACAGCTGCCTACCCCCTTCGTAAGTGCAGGTCCTACATGAGCTTTTTTCTCTGTTCCCTCACCACAATCCAGATTCTTTTGGGGAGTTACCAGTACAGTAACCATACCAGGAAGTACTTAATTTATTAAGCTACTGCTTTTCTTAATCTCAGTGGAGATATTTACTGATAAACAGCTACCTACGCAGCATGTTCATGTCGTTCCTAAATGAGCTTTTATCTCTCTCCCCTCACCACAAATCAGATTCATCTGAGGAGTACCCAGTACATTATCCTTTCCCCTGTGTATTACCTTAACAAGCTCCAGCTGTTTTTATTCTCAGAGGTTTACTCCCTGATATACAGCTGCCTACCCCCTTCGTAAGTGCAGGTCTTAAATGAGCTTTTTTCTCTGTTCCCTCACCACAATCCAGATTCTTTTGGGGAGTTACCAGTACAGTAACCATACCAGGAAGTACTTAATTTATTAAGCTACTGCTTTTCTTAATCTCAGTGGAGATATTTACTGATAAACAGCTACCTACGCAGCATGTTCATGTCGTTCCTAAATGAGCTTTTATCTCTCTCCCCCTCACCACAAATCAGATTCTTCTGAGGAGTTCCCAGTACATTATCCTTTCCCCTGTGTAATTACCTTAACAAGCTCCAGCTGTTTTTATTCTCAGAAGGTTTACTCACTGATATACTGCTGCCTACCCCCTTCGTAAGTGCAGGTCATGAATGAGCTTTTTCTCTGTTCCCTCACCACAATCCAGATTCTTTTGGGGAGTTAACAGTACAGTAACCATACCAGGAAGTACTTAATTTATTAAGCTACTGCTTTTCTTAATCTCAGTGGAGATATTTACCGATAAACAGCTACCTATGCAGCATGTTCATGTCGTTCCTAAATGAGCTTTTATCTCTCTCCCCTCACCACAAATCAGATTCTTCTGAGGAGTTCCCAGTACATTATCCTTTCCCCTGTGTAATTACCTTAACAAGCTCAGCTGTTTTTATTCTCAGAAGGTTTACTCCCTGATATAGAGCTGCCTACCCCCTTCGTAAGTGCAGGTCCTAAATGAGCTTTTTTCTCTGTTCCCTCACCACAATCCAGATTCTTTTGGGGAGTTACCAGTACAGTAACCATACCAGGAAGTACTTAATTTATTAAGCTACTGCTTTTCTTAATCTCAGTAGAGATATTTACTGATAAACAGCTATCTACGCAGCATGTTCATGTCGTTCCTAAATGAGCTTTTATCTCTCTCCCCTCACCACAAATCAGATTCTTCTGAGGAGTTCCCAGTACATTATCCTTTCCCCTGTGTAATTACCTTAACAAGCTCCAGCTGTTTTTATTCTCAGAAGGTTTACTCCCTGATATACAGCTGCCTACCACCTTCGTAAGTGCAGGTCCTAAATGAGCTTTTTTCTCTGTTCCCTCACCACAACCCAGATT